>NC_141875.1:115599252-115750767 GCF_056163025.1 Triticum urartu | reverse complement strand
GCACTGGCAAATTCCTAACTCCTCAGTCAGGACAAATTCCTCAGAGACCAGAAGAACTTCGTCTCTGTCACTGAAGAAATTGACTGAACTGTATGAGATTTCCAATGGCTTCACTCGAAGGGATTGGTAGGTGTAGGATTTCGAGTTGAGCATCACATGGAAATTTTTCCTTAGTATTTCCTCGACCCCCTTTAACAGTATGATGTTTCCTATGACTCAAGAAAGAGAAAAACAAAACTATGAAAACGAAAGTCTTCAAGCTTCATATTCCTCGCATGAATATCAAGTCTTCACGGACACACCAATTTCTTCACTTTCAAAGTCTTCATGAAGGTCTTCAGAAATACCAAAATCTTCAGTCGAAGATATTCATTTTTAGGGGTCGACTTTTCCTGTAAATATCAAACTCCTCATAGACTTATAGACCTGTGTACACTCACACACGCATTAGTCCCTTAACCTATAAGTCTTCAATACACCAAAATCACTAAGGGGCACTAGATGCACTTACAAAACATTGTGCCACTGATAATTCCTTACTTTATTTGTTCTAATACGAATTTCATATGATTCTAATGTTCCTAATTCAGTTTTGAAATGTGTGTCTGCCTGTTATAGAGACATAAGAGGCTTGTATTTCTGTGTGTGGTCTGGTCAGCACAGTTGGGGAGTGAAATTTGCATATGCAGGGGTTTATGGGGAGACACTCTTCGAGTTGAATCCACAATGCATTCCATAGATAATCTGACTACTTTTTATGTTTTCATGAATCTCAGATTCTGAACAACATCATAATGATTATGAGCTTGCGCGCATGAAAAGAATAAAGCAGAACAATGCCATGGCTGTCAAACTTGGCATTAAGGGACTTAAATCAAGTCTGGATGCAATGCAATGCAAACGCTCTCCACCTACAGATTCATGCTTAGAATATGATCCTAATAATGATTCTGAGCAAGACGGAGACCTAAGTCAATGTAGCTCCCTAGTGGAGGAGTCAGAGGCAGATGCCCTATCTTATTCACCCATCAAGGTGCTTGCTCTAACTTTCCAAGGTTATATTGGTCGCACATATCTTGCAACCGATGCTTTGCATTGCTTCTACTTTGTTGCAGTGCCATTAGCTTAGTTTACACATCGTGTATGTGAATACACCCTTTCTGTCCATTTTCAGTACATATTCCATCTGTCATCATACCATATTTATCCATTCAAATGTTGTTCTTGTGTATCTGACGTTCAAAAGGAAGAGGGTGATTGCTGATCGCGGAGGAGCATGAGCAAAGTATTTGGAAAAGGTAGTGACACCTGATAAATCAAATAGCCCATTAGGTGTAGTTGCAATATCACCTAACCCACAAAACACACCAACTCCAGCAGACTCTAGCCCTACTACACTGGTCATTTCTGATGCCCCAACTCAGCAGACCCCAACTGTAGCAAACAGTATGATGATGTCAGTTGACATAGCACCAGCTCTACGATGCAAAACCCCCATTCCAACAAAGAGTACACCAAATCCAGTTGCCAAATCCCTTTTTGAACCAGAGAGAGCCCCAATTGCAGCAAATAGGACCCCTGTTCCATTTATTCCCAGTTCAGAAGATGAAGCTTATATTGTTGTCAGGAACTTTCTGCGCATCTTTCCTTCATGGGAAGATTATACCGCAGACATAGAACAATTTCCAGTCTTCCTCCGCAACTTACGCGTAAGTAATGTACTAATGTTATTCATGGTAATTACTGCATATGTATCTCCTGACAGAAGACACAAGATTTCATTCTTTTAAATAGGCGAGGACCAAACTGGATTGTCAAGACGAGCAAGGGTTGGTTGTGCTTTTCGAGCACTTGTTGATGAAGTATTGTTCCTACCCGAGGCAAGCACACTTCGATGGCAATTATCTAAACAAAATTTCTATAAAGTCTCCGGTGCTACATTTATCAGATAGTGACTGGAATAATCTTGTTACACTTTGGTCTCGTCTACAGTGTAAGGTACTATCTATGATATCACATCACAATTTGAACTACATTCTGCATTACCTTAATGTCTCACTTGTACGAAAACTGTTAGCAGAAGAACATTCATTCTCAAGGGACCACATAATCTCACAACTATACTGCACGCTGCATTGCTCTTGTGAGTACCTCTTGCCCTGTATGACCATACTTACTTTCATAGCTGTTTGATTATGTAGCATTACTGCACATGTTAGCCTTGTTATCGTCCATTTGGTGGACACTATAAGATTCATATGGACTCTTAAATAAATTTAGAATCAACCCAATGCTTTTGAAGAGGCTTAGCTCTGCAGTCCTCTTGTAAGGACTGAACGTCGTCTATCACTTTACTTACATTAACAACTACTCCCTCTGTCCCATAATATAAGAACGTTTTGTACAGTACACCAGTGTTCAAAACACTCTTGTATTATGGGAAGAGGGATTGGTTCATTGTGTAGCATTCTGCATCTTATCTCCCTCACCCACCATTTACTAAAAAATATCAGATCTATATTTAATCTTACCAAAAAGTTGAATACACAGACAAAATGCCAGTGCAGAAGTGTAGCCCATTACTCGTGTCAGTACATTTTGTCCTGTAACGCTTGTACCTCCAGGGATTGGTAGTTGATTATGTAGCATCAATCTGCATCTTATCTTCATTATCCTCTATCCCTTCCAGTATTATCATATCTATAATTACTCTCTACAAAATGTAGAGTACATGCAATGCTTATGAAGAAGATTATGTGCTGAAATTCTTGAGTTATCCTTCCCTTGACATGGAGAAAGGCATTATAAAGCCGGTGTTAACTGTTAATGTAAGTCAGTCCTTCTAAAGCCTTTATCCTCAACTGATGTTTAAGTTGCTCATACTCCCTATCGTTTACTGCTGTTTAGTTTGCTGTTTCTATCAAAATGCATGTTTGCAACAACCGTAAGTTCCAAGTTTTACTTCTAAAACCAAATTTCTTATTCATACCATGCACATTACTCAATACTCCCTATATGTATGCTTGTTTTTGTGGATCTATAATCCAGTGTGTGGTGAAGCAGCCCATGTTTGCACCTTGTCATCTCTTGTTTTATCTTACGGATGTGGCTGATGATATGAACAACATGCCATGCACATTAACCAAAATAGATACACTGATTTTCTTTACCCTTCATCTAAGCTTGTTTGTTGACATGGTAATCCAGTAGTGTGGTGAAGCTCCCCGCATTATGAACAATGCCAAATTACGCTTTATTTTCTAATTTGAACTTACTCTTTATTTTCTAATTTGAAATTGGATGGAATTGACAGCACATTTATCATCTTTGTTTATACACGTGCAAAACCTGTCATCTCTCTGCTTGTTTCAGGGTGATATGCCTAATGGCACGCACAAGTCTGCTGAAGGCTGTGACACAAACCCAACATATATTGCAGCAAAGAAGGCAAACTATCTTGAAGACAACGAGACAACCCCAAAGTCTTGTCTTGATGCAGTGTTCAAGTTACCTGAGACTAGCAGTCAGACAAGCTCACAGAATTCGCTGTCTGAATCAGTTCGACTTATTCAGTCCCAAGTTCTAGCAGAAAGGCATTCTGCAACTGAATTTTGACTTGAAGTCCTATCTCTAAGAAAGATTGTGGAGAACAACAATGAGAACCTCATTGCTAAACAGCTACAGCTGGAAGCTATGACCGACATGCTAGGCCGGTCTCACAGCCTTGCTCAGCAGCTTGCGCAGCAGTTCCCGCGCAAGGCTAACCTTTCTTGAACTTTCTTGGAAGTGGTCTCGGTTCAATATTATTTTGTTACGCTGCAATGGTGCCTAGTTTTTGTAATCTGCTTCTTCGTTGCGCTTTATGATCACTGGTGGCGAACTTCGATTCCCAGTGGATGTAATATACCATAAATCCTTTATTGTATAGTGTAGGTTTATTCTAAGTTACTATGCCATAATTTCTTTATTGTATAGAGTAGGTTTGTTCTTAATTCCAACTAGTTACGTGAAAAAATCTGATGTAGTCGACCGGACCGAAACATTCGCCTCTAACAAGCCTGGTTTTTAGTCGGCCACAATTGGGCCGGCCTGCATCTTTCTTGGGCCCGAATGGCCGTTGGGGCCTTCACACTTTGCGCCAGGGCCACAACTTACTCCAGCCTATATTCGGCCCAAATTTTAGTTGGGCCTTTGTGGACCCAGCGCTTAGTTTGGCCCATGTAGCATTGGGCCATTAACATGCTAAATATTCTTGTGGTCTATTACGGCCCAGAAGAAACCATGGATCTTTAGCAGGCTGAAATTCATGTTGGGCCTCAATTTTCACTAGTCGTCGACGGGCATTCAGCAGGCTGAAAGGTAGACCGGGCCTTTTTTGGCCGAGTTATATGACGGCCGTTACCAGGCCGAAACATATTTCGGGCCTTAGTTGGCCCACTGATATCATGGGCCTTTAAGAGGCCGAAAGCTTAGTACAGGTATGAACATGCTGAATTATACGACAGGCCTTTAACATGCCCAAAGTCACGTTGGGTTGAACTGTTGCCACCTTTATCATGGGCCGTTAGTGGGCGGTTGTCGCGTCGGACCATATATGGCGCATGGGCAGCATGGGCCATTCCCAGGCCGAAAGACACACCGGGCTGAAATGGGCCCATGTCTACATCGGGTCTCTAACATGCCTAAAGTCATTGGGCCGTAATTGGGCCCAAATATTCCGCGAATAATTAACGGGCCAGATCTGGCTTCGGGCTGTAAATGGGCCTTATTAAACATGCCATTATTGGGCTGGCCCTACCTGAGTAAGTACTACGGGCCTTTGACTGGGCCGGCCTTTTTAACCTATATGGGCCTTTGTTGGGCCGTGCCACATGTCGACGTATCATAGGCGCCTCCTGTCCAATGAATGGATGACATCTGTCCCAATGGTGAGCCAACACGTGTTTCCTCCAGCCAATGACAATTTTACACGTGGAAAATCCTCATTGGTCTGGGCTGTATCGGATCCAAAACCGGACCCGATAGCTTAACGGTGACCCGTTACGGTGGATGCCACGTGTCGGTCACCCTTGACGAAAGAACTTCTATGACACGCGATTTATCGTCATGGAAGTGGACACTTCCGTGATGATAATTTTGGTTATGTCATGGAACACTTCTACGACATCACAGGTATGACTATCTTGATTCTGTCATAAAATCATCATGGATGTACATGCATGACAGAAAACGTGACCTACTATGACAAACATGTATCATCACAGAAGTGTCTTTTTTTGTAGTGGAGGGGGCCTCACCAGCTGGCCACAAGGGTGGAGGGCGTGCCCTACCCCCTGGGCACTCCACTATCCTTGTGGGCCCCACGTGCCCCCCTCCACTTATTCTAGCACCCATCCACTCCTTCCTCCAGAAAAAATCACTCCATAGCTCAAACTCGTGTTCTTGCTCATTTTGCTGCCATTTTTGATCTCCTTGCTCAAAGCTCCATTCACAAAGCTGCTTTGGGGGATTTTTCTTCAGTATGTGACTCGTCCAATGGTCCAATTAGTTTTTGTTCTAGTGCTTTATTCATTGCAATTTTTTGCTGCTATGGTGACCTTGTTCTTGAGCTTGCATGTCAAATTTATATGGTCAAAAGTAGTTTTGATGCATGATATAGCCTCTAGGCACTTGTAGGAGTAGTTGCTATCAATTTTATTGAGTTTGGTTCACTTTTATTTTGAATCACTCAAAATTTCAGAAAATTTCAGAGGTAGAAAAATGTCTAGGATAATGTACCAAGGTGGTTCTTTGAGGAAGCAAGCACCGAGGCTCATGATACGCGAACCGAACCTTGAACCACCAAGAGAAGCTCAAGTGCAGCCTTGTGAGTGGTCGTTAAATGAATTTATGGTTTATGCAGGTTTCAAGGATGAGTTCTACGCATACGTACAAAATGCTGGCCTTGAGGATTTCTTGTCAGACAACTGCCTACAATATTACTATCTCACCGGTTCCTTTGTGCGGAGGTTTGAGTTTTCATCTAAGCATAATACTCATATTGTCTTGTTTGATCTTTATGATGAATCTTATACCATGGACCTAGAAGATTTTTGTGATGCATGCAAAATTCCACAATGGGGCCTTCTAAGTGAGCCTCACAAATCTGAATATAATGATTTCCTTGCTAGCATCACCATTGGAGAAACTAGAAATATCACACAAGCTACCATAGGGAGCATTCACTTTCCTGCCATACATTATTTTGCTCTCTTTATAGGAAGATGCATTAATGGTAAACATGATCATAGCCACCTTTGTGTTTTAGATCTTAGTGTCCTCAAGTGTGCGGTGTTAGGTGATAAGCGATATAACTTGGGGGGTATTATTGCGAGAAGGTTACATCATAATGCTAAAGATGGAGATTTATTTGGTGGGATTTATGCAACTCATTTAGCTAATTATTTGGGTGTACCCATAAGAGGATATGATATTGAGTTATCACCTGCTTTTCTAGATTATGGGGCTATGGTACGCTACCAGTTTCTTAAGATGAATGAACAGTTCCTCTAGTACCGACTAATCTTTGATAGACAGTGTGCTGTCCATGTTAATCTTCCTGCTCCTGCATTCTTTAACTTTCAGGTAAATGGGAGATATTTTATAACCAGAGAGGAGGAAAACGAGTATGAGAGAACAGCGGAGGCCGCTCGCCTCCATACTATAGCCCTTCAGGCAGTAGCCACTGCATCTCAGTACAACCCCGACTACAACTTTGGATATCCACTAGGCCAGCCGTGGCCGTAGACCAACTTAGGCCAAAGGCCTAAGCTTGGGGGAGTACGCATTTCTCATCGACATTACATTCATGTTCACACATATTTGAGTTGTCGGTGTTCATACTTTTTCATTGTATTATCCATTTTAGTTTATTCCTTTTTCTGCTTCTTCTTGTGTGTTTGAAAAACCTGAAGAAAAACCAAAAAAATAGTTGTAGTTTATTTCTTTCCTATGCATGCTTAGTAGTAGTATTAAAAGAAAACCCAAAAAGATTTCTCGCTCTTCTTTTGCTTGTTGGGAGCTTTCCTGTGTAAATAGTTTTTCTCGTTCTTGTTTTACTTTCTTCAGAAAAAACAAAAACTCCAAAAATATTTCAGTGTGTTTCTTTGTATTTATTTTCTTTTCTTTGGGGGTCGAGAAGAGAAGACCACGATGAAAATGTTGAGTGGCTCTCATAGGCATTATTGTTGATCTAACAAAGAGCCCATATTACCTTGTCTTATCCTTTGAATAAATGTTTGCAGATTCCAGCTTAGTCCAATGCACGTGCACTATTATTATTATCCACACCATTCGGTCATGCAAGTGAAAGGCAATAATGACGATATATGATGAAATGACTGAGATGAGGAGAAGCTAGTATGAACTCGACCTATCTAGTTTTTGTAAATATGATTAGTTCATCATTCCTAATTTAGCCTATTATGAATGAAACAT
Source organism: Triticum urartu (assembly GCF_056163025.1). Taxonomy (NCBI): domain Eukaryota; kingdom Viridiplantae; phylum Streptophyta; class Magnoliopsida; order Poales; family Poaceae; genus Triticum; species Triticum urartu. The sequence goes on along the minus strand of NC_141875.1, from coordinate 115,743,291 downwards.
GTTTGCAATGACAATTAGAGATTATAGTTACTCATGCCATGCTTAATTATCTAGGAGCTTATAATGGTTTACCTTGCGTGCCAACATGGAAATTAAAATGATTGTGATGTAGTATGAAAGGATGGTATCCTCCTATAAATGATCCAAGTGGCTTGACTTGGCACATGTTCACACATGTAGTTGAAACAAAATCAACATAGCCTCCACGATATTTATGTTCATGGTGATTTATATCCTACTCATGCTTGCATTCAATGTTGGTTAATCTCAATGCATTTTTATGACTGTTGTCGCTCTCTAGTTGGTCACTTCCCAGTATCTTTCTAGGCTTCACTTGTACTAAATGGGAATACTGCTTGTGCATCTACTTCCATAAACCCAAAGTTGTTCCATATGAGTCCACCATACCTTCCTATATGCGGTATTTACTTGCCGTTCCAAGTAAATTTTTAAGTGCCATACTCTAAACCTTCAGATGATAATCTTTTTTGTATGCTCAAATCGCTCATGTACCAACTAGGGTTTTCCATATCTTCCATTCTAGGTGGGTTATTCTCATGATGAGCGAACTCCCCTCATCATTCACGAGAAAATGGCTGGTAACCGGGATGCCCAGTCCTTTGCTCAAATCAAATCAAAATAATTGCAAACAAAACTCCCCCAGGATTGTTGTTAGTTGGACGGTACCCGTTGTTTCAGACCAGCCATGGAGTGTGCTTGTTGGTGGTGGGGGAGTATAAACTTTACCATTCTATTTTAGAACCGCCTATAATGTATGTAGCATGGAAGATACCGAGATCTCTTGGTTGTTATGTTGACAATGAAAGCATACCGCTCAAAATATTATTTATCTCTATTTCAAAACTCGAGCTCTGGCACCTCTGCAAATCCCCGCTTCCCTCTGCAAAGGGCCTATCTATTTACTTTTATTGTTGAATCATCATCCTCTTATAAAAAGCACCAGTTAGAGAGCACCACTGTCATGTGTATGCATTGCTCTTAATTTATATTGAGTATGACTGGATCTCTTTTACCATAAATTACAATGTCTAGTCAGTCCTTGATCTTCAAGGGTGCTCTGCATTTATGTTTTGCGATCTCAGAAAGGGCTAGCGAGATACCATCTTGTTATATCATATCATGACACTAGTAGAAAAAGGGGCTTTGGTCCAGCCAGAAAAAAGCATTAATCCCGGTTGCATTACGAACTGGGACTAATGTGAGCATTAGTCCCGGTTCAAGCGCCGAGGGCACCATACAGGCATTACTCCCGGTTCAAATGGGACCTTTAGACCCGGTTCGTGGCACGAACCGGTACTAAAGGTTAGACCTTTAGTACCAGTTCGTGCCACGAACCGGTACTATTGGGGTTTAGACCTTTAGTACCGGTTCGTGCCACGAACCAGTACTAATGGTGCAATTTTCAAATCCTACCCCCCCTGTGCATCGCCTTTTCAGTTTTGTAAAAAGCAAAAGAAAATGATAGAAACTTCAAAATTTAAAATCCTTCGAGAGGTAGTTATGTTACTACATCTACTAGTTATGAAAATTTAAAAACTTAAATTTGGACATGTTTTGCAAAAAATGTAGGGAAAATGTAAAACGGCTATAACTTTTGCATACGATGTCGGAAAAAAACGTATAATATATCAAAATGTTTGGAACGAAAATCGCATCCGATGGAGACCGCCTACGGCCTGTTTGCAAATTTTTAGAATCCTCAAATTCTAAAAGGAAAAAAAGTTATGCTCAAATTTCAGTTTTTTTTGAATTTTTGTTCACGAAGTATGGTCAAACTACTTATTCAAGAAGTATTAGTGTTACTAAATAATTATTCAAGAATATTAGTGTTACTAAATAATTATTTCAGTTTTTTTAAATTTTGGTCAACTATGGTCAAACTGTGGTCAAACTACTTATTCAAGAAATATTAGTGTTACTAAATAATTATTGATTTTTAGAACAATAGTTTAAAACTCAAACAGTGAAATGTGTGACTTCATGCTCAAGCTAAATTCCTGAGGGTTAATAGGATTGCCATCTTACTATTGTCAGGAAAACAACAAGTGCAGACTTGGAAACGAGGGAGAATAGAACCCGAAAGTTAAGCGTGCTCAGGCTGGAGTAGTGAGAGGATGGGTGACCGTTCGGGAAGTTAGATGATTTGGAATGATGAGGGGTGATTAGAGATTAAAGGTTAAATTGAGCAGTGATGAGGGGTGATTAGAGATTAGAGGTTAAAATAATTCAGAAATTTGAAATTCAAAAAAAAAATTCAAAAAAAATTAAAAAAAAATTCAAAAAAAATCATAAAATATCCTTTAGTACCGGTTGGTGTTACCAATTGGGACTAAAGGTGGACCTCCAGGCAACGGCCACGTGGAGGGCCTTTAGTCCCGGTTCCAGTTAGAACCGGGACTAAAGGGGGAGGCTTTAGTACTGATCCTTTAGTCCCGGTTCCAGAACCGGGACTAAAGGCCCTTTTCTTACTAGTGTGATTGTTTTGAGAAAGTGTTGTCATCCGAGATTTATTATTATTGCTCGCTAGTTTATTATGCCATTGATATGACTAAATGTGAGACCTACATGTTATTGTGAATATGGTTAGTACATAATATTTGCCGAAAACTTGAATGCTGGCTTTACATATTTGCAACAACAAGATCAAACATAGTTTGTAAAAGTTTTTCTTTATCACTTTCAGTTTGTCAACTGAATTACTTGAGGACAAGCAGTGGGTTAAGCTTGGGGGAGTTGATACGTCTCCATCATATCTACTTTGCCAAACTCTTTTGCCCTAGTTTTGGACTCTAACTTCAATGATTTGAATGGAACTAACCCAGACTGATGGTGTTTTTAGCAGAATTGCCATGGTGTTATTTTTGTGCAGAAATAAAAGTTCCCCGAATGACCTGAAACTTCATGGAGATGATTTTTGGAATTAATAAAAAACATTGGAGAAAGAATCAAGTGAAGGGGCCCACACTCTGGCCACAAGGGTGGGGGCGCACCCACCCCCTGGGGCACGCCATTCGTCCTTGTGGGCCCCCTGGACCTCCACCGACCTCAACTCCAACTCCATATATTCACGTTCAGGGAGAAAAAAATTCAAATAGAAGGATTCATCATGTTTTATGATACAGAGCCGCCACCAAGCCCTATTCTTCCTCGGGAGGGCAGACCTGGAGTCCATTTTGGGCTCCAGAGAGGGGAATCCGTCGCCATCATCATCATCAACCATCCTCCTCACCAATTTCATGATGCTCACCACCATGCGTGAGTAATCCCATTGTAGGCTTGCTGGACGGTGATGGATTGGATGAGATTTACCATGTAATCGAGTTAGTTTTGTTAGGGTTGGATCCCTTGTATCCACTATGTTCTAAGATTGATGTTGGTATGCCTTTGCTAAGCTTAATGCTTGTCACTAGGGCAAGAGTACCATGATTTCAGATCTGAACCTATTATGTTTTCGTGAATATATTTGTGTTCTTGATCCTATCTTGCAAGTCAATAGTCACCTGCTACGTGTTATGATCCGGCAACCCCAGAGTGACAATAGTCGGGACCACTCCCGGTGATGACCGTAGTTTGAGGAGTTCATGTATTCACTAAGTGCAAATGCTTTGGTCCGGTTCTCTATTAAAAGGAGGCCTTAATATCCCTTAGTTTCCAATAGGACCCCGCTGTTGGAAATATGCCCTAGAGGCAATAATAAAATGATTATTATTATATTTCCTTGTTCATGATAATTGTCTATTATTCATGCTATAATTGTGTTATCCGGAAATCATAATACATGTGTGAATACATAGACCATAACATGTCCCTAGTGAGCCTCTAGTTAACTAGCTCATTGATCAATAGATAGTCATGGTTTCCTGACTATGGACATTGGATGTCATTGATAACGGGATCACATCATTAGGAGAATGATGTGATGTACAAGACCAAATCCTAAGCATAGCGCAAGATCGTGTAGTTCGTTTGCTAGAGCTTTTCCAATGTCAAGTATCATTTCCTTAGACCATGAGATCGTGTAACTCCCGGATGCCGTAGGAGTGCTTTGGGTTTACCAAACGTCACAACATAACTGGGTGACTATAAAGGTATACTATAGGTATCCCCGAAAGTATCTGTTGGGTTGACACGGATTGAGACTGGGATTTGTCACTCCGTATGACGGAGAGGTATCTCTGGGCCCACTCGGTAATGCATCATCACAAAGAGCTCTATGTGACCAAGTGTTTGGTCACGGGATCATGCATTACGGTACGAGTAAAGTGACTTGCCGGTAACAAGATTGAACGAGGTATTGGGATACCGACGATCGAATCTCGGGCAAGTAACGTACCGACTGACAAAGGGAATTGAATACGGGATTGATTGAATCCTTGACATCGTGGTTCATCCGATGAGATCATCGTGGAACATGTGGGAGCCAACATGGGTATCCATATCCCGCTGTTGGTTATTGACCGGAGAGTCGTCTCGGTCATGTCTGCATATCTCCCGAACCCGTAGGGTCTACACACTTAAGGTTCGGTGACGCTAGGGTTGTAGAGATATTAGTATGCGGTAACCCGAAAGTTGTTCGGAGTCCCGGATGAGATCCCGGACGTCACGAGGAGTTCCGGAATGGTCCGGAGGTGAAGATTTATATATAGGAAGTCCAGTTTCGGCCATCGGGAAAGTTTCGGGGGTAATCGGTATTGTACCGGGACCACCGGAAGGGTCCCGGGGGTCCACTGGGTGGGGCCACCTATCTCGGAGGGCCCCATAGGCTGAAGTGGGAGGGGAACCAGCCCCTGGTGGGCTGGTGCACCCCCCATGAGCCTCCCCCTGCGCCTAGGGTTGGAAACCCTAGGGGTGGGGGGCGCCCTACCTGACTTGGGGGGAAAGTCCCCCCCTTGGCCGCCGCCCCCCCTTGGAGATTGGATCTCCTAGGGCCGACGCCCCCCCTTGGAGATTGGATCTCCTAGGGCCGGCGCCCCCTAGGGGTCCTATATATAGTGGGGGGAGGGAGGGCAGCCGCACCCAAGCCCTTAGTGCCTCCCTCTCCCCTCGTAACACGTCTCTCTCTCTCTCGTTGGAGCTTGGCGAAGCCCTGCCGAGATCACCGCTGCTTCCACCACCACGCCGTCGTGCTACTAGATCTCCATCAACCTCTCCTTCCCCTTGCTGGATCAAGAAGGAGGAGATGTCTTCCCAACCGTACGTGTGTTGAACGCGGAGGTGCCGTCCGTTCGGCACTTGGTCATCAGTGATTTGGATCACGACGAGTACGACTCCATCAACCCCATTCTCTTGAACGCTTCCGCTCGCGGTCTACAAGGGTATGTAGATGCACTCCCCTTTCCCTCGTTGCTAGATGACTCCATAGATTGATCTTGGTGATGCGTAGAAAATTTTAAAATTCTGCTACGTTCCCCTACAGTGGTATCAGAGCCAGGTTTATGCGTAGTTTCTATGCGCGAGTAGAACACAAGTTGTTGTGGGCATTGATTTTGTCAATTTACTTGTTGTTACTAGTCTTATCTTGATTCGGCGGCATCGTGGGATGAAGCGGCCCGGACCGACCTTACACATACGCTTACGTGAGACTGGTTCCACCGACTGACATGCACTAGTTGCATAAGGTGGCTAGCGGGTGTCTGTCTCTCCCACTTTAGTCGGATCGGATTCGATGAAAGGGTCCTTGTGAAGGGTAAATAGAAATTGGCATATCACGTTGTGGTTTTGGCGTAGGTAAGACACTTTCTTGCTAGAAACCTATAGCAGCCACGTAAAAAACTTGCAACAACAATTAGAGGACGTCTAACTTGTTTTTGCAGCGTGTGCCATGTGATGTGATATGGCCAAAAGGATGTGATGAATGATATATGTGATGTATGAGATTGATCATGTTCTTGTAATAGGAATCACAACTTGCATGTCGATGAGTATGACAACCGGTAGGATCCATAGGAGTTGTCTTAATTTATTTATGACCTGCGTGTCAACATAAACGTCATGTAATTACTTTACTTTATTGCTAAACCGTTAGCCATAGTAGTAGAAGTAATAGATGACGAGACAACTTCATGAAGAAACGATGATGGAGATCATGATGATGGAGATCATGGTGTCATGCCGGTGATGATGATGATCATGGCGCCCCGAAGATGGAGATCAAAAGGAGCAAATGATATTGGCCATATCATGTCACTATTTGATTGCATGTGACGTTTATCATGTTTTTGCTTCTTATTTGCTTAGTACGACAGTAGTAAATAAGATGATCCCTCACAATAATTTCAAGAAAGTGTCCCCCCTAATTGTGCGCCGTTGCAAAAGTTCGTTCTCTCGAAGCACCACGTGATGATCGGGTGTGATAGATTCTAACGTTCACATACAATGGGTGTAAGCCACATTTACACATGCAAAACACTTAGGTTGACTTGACGAGCCTAGCATGTATAGACATGGCCTCGGAACACAAGAGACCAAAAGGTCGAACATGAGTCATATGGAAGATACGGTCAACATGGAGATGTTCACCGATGATGACTAGTCCGTCTCATGCGATGATCGGACATGGTCTAGTTGAGTCGGATCATGTATCACTTAGATGACTAGAGGGATGTCTAATATGAGTGGGAGTTCATTAAATAATTTGATTAGATGAACTTAATTATCATGAACTTAGTCTAAAAACCTTTGCAAAGTGTCTTGTAGACCAAATGGCCAACGCTCATGTCAGCCTCAACTTCAACGCATTCCTAGAGAAAACCAAGCTGAAAGATGATGGCAGCAACTATACGGACTGGGTCCGGAACCTGAGGATCATCCTCATAGCTGCCAAGAAAGCACATGTCCTAGAAGCACCGCTAGGTCAAGCACCCATCCCAGAGAACCAAGACGTTATGAACGCTTGGCAGTCACGTGCTGATGATTACTCCCTCGTTCAATGCGGCATGCTTTACAGCTTAGAACCAGGGCTCCAAAAGCGTTTTGAGCAACACGGAGCATATGAGATGTTCGAAGAGCTGAAAATGGTTTTCCAAGCTCATGCCCGGGTCGAGAGATATGAAGTCTCCGACAAGTGCTACAGTTGTAAGATGGAGGAAAATAGTTCTGTCAGTGAGCACATACTCAAAATGTCTGGGTTGCACAACCGCTTGTCCCAGCTGGACATTAACCTCCCGGACGAGGCGGTCATTGACAGAATCCTTCAGTCACTCCCACCTAGCTACAATAGCTTTGTGATGAACTACAATATGCAGGGGATGGTGAAAACTATTCCTGAAGTATTTTCAATGCTGAAATCAGCGGAGGTGGAAATAAAAAAGGAACATCAAGTGTTGATGGTCAATAAAACCACTAGTTTCAAGAAAGGCAAGGGTAAGAAGAACTTCAAGAAGGACGACAAGGGAGTTGCCGCGCCCGGTAAATCAGTTGCCGGGAAGAAGCCAAAGAATGGACCCAAACCTGAGACTGAGTGCTTTTATTGCAAGGGAAAGGGACACTGGAAGCGGAACTGCCCCAAATACTTAGCGGACAAGAAGGCCGACAACACTAAATGTATATGTGATATACATGTAATTGATGTGTACCTTACCAGTACTCATAGTAGCTCCTGGGTATTTGATACCGGTGCGGTTGCTCATATTTGTAACTCAAAACAGGAGCTGCGGAATGAACGGAGACTGGCGAAGGACGAGGTGACGATGCGAGTCGGGAATGGTTCCAAGGTCGGTGTGATCGCCGTCGGCATGCTACCTCTACATTTACCTACAGGATTAGTTTTAAACCTCAATAATTGTTATTTAGTGCCAGCTTTGAGCATGCACATTGTATCTGGATCTCGTTAAATACGAGATGGCTACTCATTTAAATCCGAGAATAATGGTTGTTCTATTTATATGAGAGATATGTTTTATGGTCATGCCCCGCTGGTCAATGGTTTATTCTTAATGAATCTTGAACGTGATGTTACACATATTCATAGTGTGAATACCAAAAGATGTAAGATTGATAATGATAGTGCCACATATCTGTGGCACTGCTGCCTTGGTCACATCGGTGTGAAACGCATGAAGATGCTCCATACAGATGGACTTTTGGAGTCTCTTGATTTCAAATCATTTGACACGTGCGAACGATGCCTCATGGGTAAAATGACCAAGACTCCGTTCTCCGGAACAATGGAGCGAGCAACCAACTTATTGGAAATTATACATACTAATGTGTGCGGTCCAATGAGCATTGAGGCTCGCGGTGGCTATCGTTATGTTCTCACTCTCACTGATGACTTAAGTAGATATGGGTATGTCTATTTGATGAAACAAAAGTCTGAGACCTTTGAAAAGTTCAAGGAATTTCAGAATGAGGTAGAGAATCAACGTGACCGAAAGATAAAATTCTTACGATCAGATCGTGAGGGAGAATATTTAAGTCACGAATTTGGTACGCACTTAAGGAAATGTGGAATCGTTTCACAACTCACGCCGCCTGGAACACGTCAGCGTAACGGTGTGTCCGAACGTCGTAATCGCACTCTATTGGATATGGTGCGATCTATGATGTCACTCACTGATTTACCGCTATCATTTTGGGGATACGCTCTAGAGACAGCTACATCCACTTTAAATAGGGCACCTTCTAAATCCGTTGAGACGACACCGTATGAATTATGGTTTGGGAAGAAACCTGAGCTGTCATTTCTAAAATTTTAGGGATGCGATGCTTATGTCAAGAAACTTCAACCTGAAAAGCTCGAACCCAAGTCAGAAAAATGTGTCTTCATAGGATACCCTAAGGAAACCATTGGGTATACCTTCTACCTCAGATCCGAAGGCTAGATCTTTGTTGCCAAGAACAGTTCCTTTCTGGAGAAAGAGTTTCTCTCGAGAGAAGTAAGTGGGAGGAAAGTAGAACTCGATGAAGTACCGCCTCTTGAACCAGAAAGTAGCGCGGCTCAGGAAGATGTTCCTGTGGTGCCTGCACCGACTAGAGAGGAAGTTAATGATTATGATCAAGGTACTTCGGATCAAGTTGCTACTGAACTTCGAAGGTCCACAAGGACACGTTCCACACCAGAATGTTTCGGCAACCCTGTCCTGGAAATCATGTTGTTAGACAACGATGAACCTTTGAACTATGAAGAAGCAATGGCGGGCCCAGATTCCAACAAATGGCTTGAAGCCATGCAATCCGAGATAGGATCCATGTATGAAAACAAAGTATGGACTTTGACAGACTTGCCCGATGATCGGCGAGCGATAGAGAATAAATGGATCTTTAAGAAGAAGACGGACGCGGATGGTAATGTTACCATCTATAAGGCTCGACTTGTCGCTAAGGGTTATCGCCAAGTTCAAGGGGTTGACTACGATGAGACCTTCTCACCCGTAGCGAAGCTGAAGTCCGTCCGAATCTTGTTAGCAATTGCCGCATACTATGATTATGAGATATGGCAAATGGGCGTCAAAACGGCATTCCTTAACGGCTTTCTTAAGGAAGAATTGTATATGATGCAGCCGGAAGGTTTTGTCGATCCTAAGAATGCTAACAAGGTATGCAAGCTCCAGCGCTCCATCTACGGGCTGGTGCAAGCATCTCGGAGTTGGAACATTCGCTTTGATGAAATGATCAAAGCCTTTGGGTTTATGCAGACTTATGGAGAAGCCTGCGTTTACAAGAAAGTGAGTGGGAGCTCTGTAGCATTTCTCATATTATATGTGGATGACATACTTTTGATGGGAAATGATATAGAACTTTTGGACAGTATTAAGGCCTACTTGAATAAGTGTTTTTCAATGAAGGACCTTGGAGAAGCTGCTTACATATTAGGCATCAAGATCTATAGAGATAGATCGAGATGCCTCATAGGTCTTTCACAAAGCACATACCTTGATAAGATATTGAAGAAGTTCAATATGGATCAGTCCAAGAAGGGGTTCTTGCCTGTGTTGCAAGGTGTGAAATTGAGCTTAGCTCAATGTCCAACCACGGCAGAAGATACAGAAAAGATGAGTGTCATCCGCTATGCCTCAGCCATAGGGTCTATCATGTATGCCATGCTGTGTACCAGACCTGATGTAAACCTTGCCGTAAGTTTCGTAGGAAGGTACCAAAGTAATCCCGGCATGGAACACTGGACAGCGGTCAAGAACATCCTGAAGTACCTGAAAAGGACTAAGGATATCTTTCTCGTATATGGAGGTGATGAGGGGCTCGTCGAAAAGGGTTACGTCGACGCTAGCTTCGACACAGATCTGGATGACTCTAAGTCACAAACCGGATACGTGTATATTTTGAATGGTGGGGCAGTAAGCTGGTGCAGTTGCAAGCAAAGCGTCGTGGCAGGATCTACATGTGAAGCGGAGTACATGGCAGCCTCGGAGGCAGCGCATGAAGCAATCTGGATGAAGGAGTTCATCACCGACCTAGGAGTCATACCCAATGCGTCGGGGCCAATCACTCTCTTCTGTGACAACACTGGAGCTATTGCCCTTGCCAAGGAGCCCAGGTTTCACAAGAAGACCACGCACATCAAGCGTCGCTTCAACTCCATTCATGAAAATGTTCAAGATGGAGACATATATATCTGCAAAGTACATACGGATCTGAATGTCGCAGATCCGTTGACTAAACCTCTTCCGCGAGCAAAACATGATCAACACCAGAACTCTATGGGTGTTCGATTCATCACAATGTAACTAGATTATTGACTCTAGTGCAAGTGGGAGACTGTTGGAAATTTTCCCTAGAGGCAATAATAAAATGATTATTATTATATTTCCTTGTTCATGATAATTGTCTATTATTCATGCTATAATTGTGTTATCCGGAAATCATAATACATGTGTGAATACATAGACCATAACAAGTCCCTAGTGAACCTCTAGTTAACTAGCTCATTGATCAATAGATAGTCATGGTTTCCTGACTATGGACATTGGATGTCATTGATAATGGGATCACATCATTAGGAGAATGATGTGATGGACAAGACCCAATCCTAAGCATAGCACAAGATCGTGTAGTTCGTTTGCTAGAGCTTTTCCAATGTCAAGTATCATTTCCTTAGACCATGAGATCGTGTAACTCCCGAATGCCGTAGGAGTGCTTTGGGTGTACCAAACGTCACAACGTAACTGGGTGACTATAAAGGTATACTACAGGTATCCCCGAAAGTATCTGTTGGGTTGACACGGATCGAGACTGGGATTTGTCACTCCGTATGACGGAGAGGTATCTCTGGGCCCACTCGGTAATGCATCATCACAATGAGCTCTATGTGACCAAGTGTTTGGTCACGGGATCATGCATTACGGTACGAGTAAAGTGACTTGCCGGTGATGAGATTGAATGAGGTATTGGGATATCGACGATCGAATCTCGGGCAAGTAACGTACCGATTGACAAAGGGAATTGAATACGGGATTGATTGAATCATTGACATCGTGGTTCATCCGATGAGATCATCGTGGAACATGCGGGAGCCAACATGGGTATCCAGATCCTGCTGTTGGTTATTGACCGGAGAGTCGTCTCGGTCATGTCTGCATGTGTCCCGAACCCGTAGGGTCTACACACTTAAGGTTCGCTGACGCTAGGGTTGTAGAGATATTAGTATGTGGTAACCCAAAAGTTTTTTGTAACCCTATGTTATAACTGTTGCATGAAGAATCGCATCCGACATAATTATCCATCATTGATCCATTGCCTATGAGCTCTTCACATATTGATCTTTGCTAAGTTTCTTTTCCGTTGCCACTGTTACGATTGCTACAAAACTGCTACTGTTACTTTTGCTAACGTTACTGCTACTTCCACACTACTTTGCTACTAAATACTTTGCTGCAGATATTAAGTCTTTCAGGTGTGGTTGAGTTGACCACTCAGCTGCTAATACCTGAGAATATTCTTTGGCTCCCCCTGTGTCGAATCAATAAATTTGGGTTGAATACTCTACCCTCGAAAATTGTTTGTGATCCCCTATACTCGTGGGTTATCACCTCTCCCTATCCCTAAGTGGAAATGGGATAAGATTCAGATGGACTTCGTCACTGGCCTTCCCAAGTCACAAAAAGGCAACAATGTTATCTTTGTCGTCATCGACCAATTCTCAAAAGTCACACACTTTCGGCCAGTTAAGGAGACAATCACTGCTAGTCAATTAGCAAACATGTATATCTCCAGAGTTGTGGCACTCCATGGCATTCCGAAGGAGATCAGTTCACACCGTGGGAGTATATTCACTTCTAAGTTCTGGGATAGTTTCCAAGAGGCAATGGGAACTCATATAACATGGAGCACTGCTTATCATCCCCAATCCCAAGGCCAAGTCGAGCGAGTCAATCAAATTCTTGAAGACATGCTTAGGGCTTGTGTTATCTCTTTCTACAAGAAGTGAGAAGAATCTCTCCCGTATGCTGAATTCTCTTATAACAACAGCTATCAAGCTAGGTTGAAGATGGCCGCCTTCGAGGTTCTTTATGGACGTAAGTGTCAGACCGCTATGAATTGGTCAGAAACTGGGGAACAGATGCTCTTTGGTCCAGACACTATCCAACAAGCTGAAGAGCAAGTCCGCATTGTTCGGGATAATCTCAAGGCGGCCCAGTCTCGCCAGAAGAGCAATTATGATCGTAAACACTGGGGTTCAACTTATCAACCAGGTGAACAAGCTTATTTGCATGCCACTCCTTTGAGAGGCACTCATCAGTTCAGAGTTAAAGGTAAGCTAGCTCCTCACTACATTGGCCCTTCCGCATTCTCGCCCGTCGTGGACTGGTGACTTATTAATTGGAGTTACCACCTCAATTCTCTCATGTCCATGACATCTTCCACGTGTCACAACTTCGTCGATGCTTCAAGGATCCGGAGCGTGAAGTGGATTCAGAATTGATTGAAGTGCAAGATAATCTCACATACAAAGAGTATCCGATTCACATTCTTGAACAAGCTGAACGCCGAACCCGCTAGAAGGTTACCAAGTTCCTCAAAGAGCAGTGGTCAAATCATTCTCAAGATGAAGCCACTTGGGAATGCGAGGATAATCTTCGGGCGGAATATCCTGATCTTTTCCCTTCTACCTCTTAATTATCGGGATGAGAATTTCTTTTAGAGGAGGAGAGTTGTAACACCCTTGTACAAATGAGCTACAATAACCTCAGAGGTTAAGCTAATCATTTTGCTAAAACGGTGCTTAGTCACCTTTAATCAATATATCATTTGAAATTCCATGTGAATTCAAACTCAATTAATAAGTGAAATACAAAAATTCACAAACATGAAAACTAAAATGTTCATCATCTGGCAAATATTACATAAGTAATTATGGTGGTGAACAACATTTTTGTAAAGTGTTTAATTGCCCTAAAGTAAAAAAATAGTGGCTAAAATAATAATTTAATTTCTTTTTAAATTATAAAAATTCTAAACTATTTTATTTTGGTGCCAAACTAAATGTGGCGGTGCCTAAGTTAAAACACTATTTTAGGTGCTAGGTTTATATTTTATAAAACTAAAATAAAAAGAAAATAAAAAGAAATCAGAAAAGAATAATAAGAAAAAGGAAAATAGGAAAAAAGGAAAAAAACCTGCACCTTGGGCCTCAGCCAGCCAGGCCGGCCCAGCCGGCCCATCTCCCCGCACCGGACACCCCTCCTTCCTGTTCTCGTGGCGCACACTGCTACATGGAGCAGTCGCCACCGGATCTCCCTCGCTGCCGATGGCCCGCCGTGGATAAGGTTGCCCCGGTCTCATCCACTCATCCACCCGCTTCCCCCAGGTCTCACCTCTCCGCCTTGCCCCTCCCAATAGATCTTCCCTCCCGAACGTGCTCATCGACGCCCACCTCACCCCGTCATGGCCACCGTCAGCCCTGCACTGCTCCAACGTGTCCCCTAGCCCCGCCTTCGTCAAGCAGGCCTCTCCACCGAGCCAGCAGACGCCGGGGAATACCACTGCAACCACCTTGGGTCATCGTCTTCCTCGGGTCGCCGCTGTCGCCTCCGACTTTGAACACTACCCAGTTGCTACTAAGCTGGCCACTGTGTGCCACCCAGTGAGCACACGCACCTCCTCCCTCTCCCCCTGGCCTCTTCTACGCCATAGCCACCCCACTGCGATGCCGTGCCCATACCACCGCCGTGGAGCTCCCCCGACACAGCCACAACCGTCGTTGGCATCGCCAGAGCTCACCTCTATGCTCCTAGTGCTCCCAGGAGCACATAGCACACACGCTCGTGCCCCCTAGTCACCCGTAGCTCGATCGCCACCATCCCCCGAACACGACCGCCGCCCCACCTCATCGCCGGTGCCATTTCCGGCCGCTTCAGCCCGCGCCATCCCCACTGCTAGATGCGCGAGAGCGCTAGCTGCCCTAGAGCCTAGCCGTGGGTCCGGAGTGTTGGGGAACACAGTATTTAAAACATTTCACCTACGATCACACAAGATCTATCTAGGAGATGCATAGCAACGAGAGGGGAGAGTGTGTCTACATACCCTCACAGACCGAAAGTGGAAGCGTTTAGTAACGCAGTTGATGTAGTCGAACGTCTTCACGATCCAACCGATCAAGTACGGAACGCACGGCACCTCCGTGATCTGCACATGTTTAGCTCGGTGACGTCCTTCTAACTCTTGATCCAGTTGAGGCCGAGGGAGAGTTTCGTCAGCACGACGGCGTGGTTACGGTGATGATGAAGTTACTGGCGCAGGGCTTTGCCTAAGCACTACAACGATATGACCAAGGTGTGTAACTGTGGAGGGGGGCACCGCACATGGCTAAAAGATACTCTTGTGTGTCAATGGGGTGCCCCCCTCCCATGTATATAAAGGGGGAGGGAGGAGGAGGCCGGCCAACGGTGGCGCGCCCAAGGGGGGAGTCCTACTGCAAGTATGATTCGCCCCCCTTTCCTACGTCCACAAGGAGAAGGGGGAAGGAGTAGCAGAAGAGAAGGAAAGGGGGAGCCAGCCCACTTAGCCCTATTCCAATTCGGTTAGGGCTAGGGGGGTTCACTCCTTAGCCTGCCTCTTCTCTTGCACCTTTAGGCCCATGAGGCCCAATAACTTCCGGGGGGGGGGGGGGGGTCCGGTAACCCCCGGTAGTCCGAAACGATCTGAACCATTCCGGTGTCCGAATGTAACCTTTCAATATATGAATCTTTATGTATCGACCATTTCGAGACTCCTTGTCACATTCGTGATCTTATCTGGGACTCCGAACAACCTTCGGTCATCAAATCACATAAACTCATAATACAAATCATCATCGAATGTTAAGTGCGGACCCTACGGGTTCGAGAACTATGTAGACATGACCGAGACACATCTCCGGTCAATAACCAATAGCGGAACCTGGATGCTCATATTGGTTCCTACATATTCTACGAAGATCTTTGTCAGTCAAACCGCATAACAACATACGTTGTTCCCTTTGTCATATGTGTGTTACTAGCCCAAGATTCGGTCGTCGGTATCATCCTACCTAGTTCAATATCGTCACCGGGAAGTCTCTTTACTCGTTCCGTAATGCATCATCCCGTGATTAACTCATTAGTCACATTGCTTGCAAGGCTCATAGTGATGTGCATTACCGAGAGGGCCTAGAGATACCTCTCCGATACACGGAGTGACAAATCCTAATCTCGATCTATGTAAACTCAACAAACACCATCAGAGACACCTGTAGAGCAACTTTATAATCACCCAGTTACGTTGTGACGTTTGATAGCACACAAGGTGTTCCTCTGGTATTCGGGAGTTGCATAATCTAATAGTCATAGGAACATGTATAAGTTATGAAGAAAGCAATAGCAGGAAAACTAAACGATCATTATGCTAAGCTAATGGATGGGTCTTGTCCATCACATCATTCTCTAATGATGTGATCCCATTCATCAAATGACAACACATGTCTATGGCTAGGAAACTTAACCATCTTTGATTAACGAGCTAGTCAAGTAGAGGCATACTAGGGACACTCTGTTTGTCTATGTATTCACACATGTACTAAGTTTCTGGTTAATACAATTATAGCAGGAATAATAAACATTTATCATGATATAAGGAAATATAAATAACAACTTTATTATTTCCACTAGGGCATATTTCCTTCAGTCTCCTACTTGCACTAGAGTCAATAATCTAGATTGCATAGTAATGATTCTAACACCCATGGAGTCTTGGTTCTGATCATGTTTTGCTCATGAGAGAGGCTTGGTCAACGGGTCTGCAATATTCAGATCCATATGTATCTTGCAAATCTCTATGTCTCCCTCCTTGACTTGATCGCGGATGGAATTGAAGCGTCTCTTGATGTGCTTGGTTCTCTTGTGGATTCCTTTGCCAAGGCAATTGCACCAGTATTGCCACAAAATATTTTCATTGGACCCGATGCACTAGGTATTACACCTAGATCGGATATGAACTCCTTCATCCAAACTCCTTCATTTGCTGCTTCCAAAGCAGCTATGTATTCCGCTTCACACGTAGATCCTGCCACGACACTCTTCTTATAACTGCACCAACTGACAGCTCCACCATTCAATAAAAATACGTATCCGGTTTGTGTCAAATCTTGCATCGACGTAACCATTTACGACGAGCTATTTGTCACCTCCATAAACGAGAAACATATCATTAGTCCTTTTCAGGTATTTTAGGATGTTCTTGACCGCTGTCTAGTCATCCACTCCTGGAGTACTTTGGTACCTCCATGCTAAACTAATAGCAAGGCACACATCAGGTCTGGTACACATCATTGCATACATGATAGAACCTATGGCTGAGGGATAGGGAATGACTTTCATTTTCTCTCTATCTTATGAAGGGGTCGGGCATTGTGTCTGGCTCAACTTCACACCTTGTAACACAGGCAAGAAGCCTTTCTTTGACTGATCCATTTTGAACTTCTTCAAAACTTTATCAAGGTATGTGCTTTGTGAAAGTCCAATTAAGCGTCTTGATCTATATCTATAGATCTTGATGCCCAATATATAAGCAACTATATCTATAGATCTTGATGCCCAATATATCTACATTCAAGTATCCTTTTATGTTATTCAGAAATTCAGTATCATTTCCAATCAATAATATGTCATCCACATATAATATAAGAAATTCTACAGAGCTCCCACTCACTTTCTTGTAAATACAGACTTCTCCAAAAGTCTGTATAAAACCATATGCTTTGATCACACTATCAAAGCGTATATTCCAACTCCGAGAGGCTTGCACCAGTCCATAAATGGATCACTGGAGCTTGAACACTTTGTTAGCACCTTTTGGATTGACAAAACCTTCTGGTTGAATCGTATACAAGTCTTCTTTAAGATATCCATTAAGGAATGCCGTTTTGACATCCATTTGCCAAATTTCATAATCATAAAATTCGGCAATTGCTAACATGATTCAGACAGACTTAAGCATTACTTCTGGTGAGAAAGTCTCAACGTAGTCAACTGTAACACCCACAACGCGACTATATCTCCCACGTGTCGGGGCACGACTTAGAGGCATAGCCGCATGGTAGGCATGTCGCAAGAGGTATAATCTTTACACATCCCGTGTACTGAATAAGAAAGGGATAAAGAGTTGGCTTACAATCGCCACTTCACACAGATACAAGTTAAACATACATCATCCAGAATACAATCAAAGGTCCGACTACAGAACCAAAATAAAATAAGAAAACCCCAAATGCTAGATGCCCGATCGTACCAACTGGGCTCCACTACTGATCAACAGGAAATGAAACAACACAACGAACAAGTTCTTCATTGAGATCCCACTTGAGCTCGGTTGTGTCGCCTGCACTGGTATCATCGGCACTAGCAACTGTTTGGAAGTATCTGTGAGCCACGAGACTCAGCAATCTCACACCCGCGAGATCAAGACTATTTAAGCTTATGGGTAGGAAAGGGGTAGTGAGGTGGAGCTGCAGCAAGCACTAGCATATATGGTGGCTAACATACGCAAATAAGAGCGAGAAGAGAAGCCATGCAGCGGTCGAGAAGCTAGAAATGATCAAGAAGTGATCCTGAAACTACTTACGTTCAAGCATAACACGAGAACCGTGTTCACTTCCCGGACTCCGCCGGAAAGAGACATTCATGGCCACACACGCGGTTGATGCATTTTAATTAAGTTAAGTGTCAAGTTCTCTACAACCGGACATTAACAAATTCCCATCTGCCCATAACCGCGGGCACGGCTTTCGAAAGTTCAAACCCTGCAGGGGTGTCCCAACTTAGCCCATCACAAGCTCTCATGGTCAACGAAGGATATTCCTTCTCCCAGGAAGACCCGATCAGACTCGAAATCCCGGTTACAAGACATTTCAACAATGGTAAAACAAGACCAGCAAAGCCGCCCGATGTGTCGACATCCCGATAGGAGTCGCACATATCTCGTTCTCAGGACACACCGGATAGGTCAAGCTACGAGTAAAACTAGCCCTCAAGTTGCCCTGAGGTGGCCCCGCAGGCTGCCCGGTTCGGACCAACACTTAGAGAAGCACTGGCCCGGGGGGTTAAAATAAAGATGACCCTCTGGTTGGCCGACCCAAGGGAAGGGCAATAGGTTGTTAGGGAAATGTAAAACCAAGGTTGGGCCTTGCTGGAGGAGTTTTATTCAAAGAGAACTGTCAAGGGGTTCCCATAACACCCAACTGCGTAAGGAATGCAAAATCAAGGAACATAACACCGGTATGACGGAAACTAGGGCGGCAAGAGTGGAACAAAACACCAGGCATAAGGCCGAGCCTTCCACCCTTTACCAAGTATATAGATGCATTAATATAAATAAGAGATATTGTGATATCCCAACATATCCATGTTCCAACATGGAACAAACTTCATCTTCACCTGCAAGTAGTAACGCTGTAAGAGGGGCTGAGCAAAGCGGTAACATAGCCAAACAACGGTTTGCTAGGAATGGTGGGTTAGAGGCTTGACATGGCAATATGGGAGGCATGATAAGGCAAGTGGTAGGTAGCGCGGCATAGCAATAGAGAGAGCAACTAGCAAGCAAAGATAGAAGTGATTTCGAGGGTATGGTCATCTTGCCTGAGATCCCGCAAGGAAGAAGAACGAGTCCATGAAGAAGATAAACGGACGTAGTCGAACGGATCCTCACAAATGCGACGTTATCGGAACTAACCCGAAGAAGCAACACCGAAAAGAAGAAAACAACATAATAAACAACCATCACATAAGCATGGCATGATGCACAACCAAGTATGATGCATGACCGGTTTAATGAGGCATGGCATGGCAAAGTGCACAAACAAAACTACAAGTTAAATGGAGTTCAATATGCAACGAGTTGCATATTGATGGAACACCACATTCAAGTTATTTAGTTCGATCTTGTTTATGCACCCAACAATATTAAATGTTGATTAACATGGCAAGAGGTGAAGCATAATAAAACTACCTATCTAGGCAAGTTTAAATGAGGCCGGAACAACAAGCAAACAAGTTCGGAAAATCCTCATGTGCATATTTTAGGTTTGGTACTGTTCTGCCCTAAACACAATTTTAGAGTTATTAAACATGCAAAATGATAGCACCATGTTAAACTAGGCATTTTTCCACCCCATATACATATAAAGTTTGTTAAGTTCGGAGCTACGGTTAATTAGTTATGAAATAAAGCATTTTAGCATGCATAGGTGCTAATTAAAGCAAACAGCAGTTTAAACATTTTAAACATAGATGAAAGTTGCAAATTATGAAACTAGACAAAATTCTAAGCAAGTTAGATATATAATTTATTTACATATGATGCATAGTTTGTGAGATATGAAATGCATGATCTAGAGGGACTAAACTGCAAAACTGCCGTCTCTGGGAAAAAAAGACAAAATCGCTAGAATAGGAAAAACCCATAACGGGCCGAATTCTGCTGGAATGGGCCACAACAGGAGCACGAGCGTTGAGGGGGATCTGCTCACCTTGGGCCAAATCGCCCTGAGGTGGAGCTGGGCTATAGGAGGCTGGTTGCTGGGCCTCGCACAATACGTGGCCCACGTAGGGTGGAGGCGGGCGCTCACCGTCTCCCGCGACAGGAGGTCGAGTGAGGCCATGGCAGGGCCGCCGGCGGCGACCCATGGCGATGGCGGGCGGTGGAGAGGCAGGGGATCGCCGGGGACGGCGGATCTGAAGCAGGTGGTAGGCGAGGAGCTCCGGGCGGCGACGCGGGTGAAATCTGGCAACGACACGGCGGACTCGGTGGTAGCAGTGGCCGGCTTCAGGGTCGCATGTCGCGGGGCGCCGGAGCTTCTCCGGTTGCGGCACAGGGAGCAGCGGGGATGGAGAGAGGCGGATCCGATGAGGGAAAGGCCCGGATCCGGTGATGACGCGGCAAGACGGGGCCGGCGGGGAGCTTGGTAGGTGGTGGCACGGGTGAAGTCCGGCGAGGTCGAAGCGGGATCTGCTCGGGACGAAGGCGGTGGAGCAGATCGGGCGGAGCGGCGCTCGGGCCCCGGATGGGCTCGGGCGGGCCTCAGATGGGCTCCCAGGGCCCCGGCGGTTGTGGGGGCTGAGAGGGCGACGTGGCCTTACCCGATTGGCCACGGGCGGTGCGGGGTGGCCACGCAGCCAATGGCTACGCGCCAAGTGGCAGGGACGAGGTGGCCGGCGCAGCGGAAACGGAGGTGAGTGGCAGCGCTGATGATTTGGGCGGCAACAAGTGGCGGAGAGGGGTTTTGCTGGTGCAAAAAATGAGGGCGGTGGCGCTGATTTTGAGGAGGGAGTTGTCTGCTGCCAAAAATGGAAGGGAGGGGGGTGTTATATAGGGCAGGTTTAGGGTTAGGGGGATTTTGGACCGTTTCGAAGCCTCTGATCGCGATCCGACGGCTCTGGACGGAGAGGGGAACTACGTGTGGTTTGTGGGCTATGTAGGAGGGTTAGTCTGAGAGGAGAGGGGAGAGATGCAGCCCGGCACGGTTTCCGGAGACCGAAAATGTCTGACGAAAAGACCGGCTACTATTGCCGCTATATTTATCCGTTGGGGCATCAAACGGACTCCGAATGCGATGAAACTTGGCAGGCGACCTACTAACAACATAACAACACAACACGCCAACTTTCATCCCATTCCGAGAACATATTTCTGGCCACTTATAAAATAATATTTCGGACGTGCCGCGGGCGCATGCAAGTGTGTCTAGGCTCACAACGGACAACGGACGAAACTGGGGAAACCCAGACGGATGCAAGTTTTGAAAACATCATGATGCAATGCACATGATGACATGATAAAATGCAACACGCAAGCAAATGACATGGCAACGACAACGAATAACTAGAAGACACCTGGCGCCTCGGCCTCGGGGCATTACATCAATTCCTTGAACTTGTCGAAAACCTTTCGCAACAAGTTGAGCTTTGTAGACAGTAATATTACCGTCAGCGTCAGTCTTCTTCTTGAAGATCCATTCATTCTCAATGGCTTGCTGATCATCGGGAAAGTCAACCAAAGTCCATACTTTGTTCTCATACATGGATCCCATCTCAGATTTCATGGCCTCTAGCCATTTTGCGGAATCTGGGCTCATCATCACTTCCTCATAGTTCGTAGGTCCGTCATGGTCAAGTAACATGACCTCTAGAACAAGATTGCCGTACCACTCTGGTGCGGATCTTACTCTGGTTGACCTACGAGGTTTGGTAGTAACTTGATCAAAAGTTTCATGATCATCATCATTAGCTTCCTCACTAATTGGTGTAGGAATCACCGAAACTGATTTCTTTGATGAACTACTTTCCAATAAGGCAGAAGGTACAGTTACTTCATCAAGTTCTACTTTCCTCCCACTCACTTCTTTCAAGAGAAACTCCTTCTCTAGAAAGGATCCATTCTTAGCAACAAATATCTTGCCTTCGGATCTGTGATAGAAGGTGTACCCAACAGTCTTCTTTGGGTATCCTATGAAGACATATTTCTCCGATTTGGGTTCGAGCTTATCAGGTTGAAGCTTTTTCACACAAGCATCGCAGCCCCAAACTTTAAGAAACGACAACTTGGGTTTCTTGCCAAACCACAGTTCATATGGTGTCGTCTCAACGGATTTTGATGGTGCCCTATTTAATGTGAATGCAGCCGTCTCTAAAGCATAACCCCAAAACGATTGAGGTAAATCAGTAAGAGACACCATATATCGCACCATATCTAATAAAGTGCGGTTGCGACATTCGGACACACCATTACGTTGTGGTGTTCCAGGTGGCGTGAGTTGCGAAACTATTCCGCATTGTTTCAAATGAAGACCAAACTCATAACTCAAATATTCACCTCCACGATCAGATCGTAGAAACTTAATTTTCTTGTTATGATGATTTTCCACTTCACTCTGGAATTCTTTGAACTTTTCAAATGTTTCAGACTTATGTTTCATCAAGTAGATATACCCATATATGCTCAAATCATCTATGAAGGTTAGAAAATAACGATAACCGCCGCGAGCATCAACACTCATCGGACCGCATACATCAATATGTATTATTTCCAATAAGTCTGTTGCTCGTTCCATTGTTCCGGCGAACGAAGTATTAGTCATCTTGTCCATGAGGCATGGTTCGCAAGCATCAAGTGATTCCAAAAGCCCATCAGCATGGAGTTTCTTCATGCGCTTTACACCAATATGACCTAAACGGCAGTGCTACAAATAAGTTGCACTATCATTATTAATCTTGTATCTTTTGGCATCAATACTATGAATAAATGTATCACTACTATCGAGGTTCAATAAAAATAGACAACTCATTAAGGGTGCATGACCATAAAAGATATTACTCATATAAATAGAACAACCATTATTCTCTGATTTAAATGAATAACCGTCTCTAATCAAACAAGATCCAGATATAATGTTCATGCTTAACGCTGGCACCAAATAACAATTATTCAGGTCTAAAATTAATCCCGAAGGTAGATGTAGAGGTAGCGTGCCGACCGGGATCACACCGACTTTGGAACCATTTCCCACGCGCATCGTCACCTCGTCCTTAGCCAATCTTTGCCTAATCCCTACCCCATGTTTCGAGTTGCAAATATGAGAAACAGAACCAGTATCAAATACCCAGGCGCTACTGCGAGCATTAGTAAGGTACACATCAATAACATGTATATCAAATATACCTTTCACTTTGCCATCCTTCTTATCCGCCAAATACTTGGAGCAGTTCCGCTTCCAGGGACCAGTCCCTTCGCAGTAGAAGCACTCAGTCTCAGGCTTAGGTCCAGACTTGGGCTTCTTCACTTGAGCAGCAACTTGATTGCCGTTCTTCTTGAAGTTTCCCTTCTTCCCTTTGCCCTTCTTATTGAAACTAGTGGTCTTGTTGACCATCAACACTTGATGCTCCTTCTTGATTTCTACCTCCGCAGCCTTTAGCATTGCGAAGAGCTCGGGAATTGTCTTATCCATCCCTTGCATATTATAGTTCATCACGAAGCTTTTGTAGCTTGGTGGCAGTGATTGAAGAACTCTATCAATGACACTATCATCAGGAAGATTAACTCCCAGTTGAGTCAAGTGCTTGGGGTACCCAGACATTCTGAGTATATGTTCACTGACAGAACTATTCTCCTCCATCTTGCAACTATAGAACTTGTTGGATACTTCATATCTCTCAATCCAGGCATTTCCTGGAAATATTAACTTCAACTCCTGGAGCATCTCATATGCTCCATGATGTTCAAAACGTTGTTGAAGTCCCGATTCTAAGCCGTAAAGCATGGCACACTGAACTATCGAGTAGTCATCAGCTTTGCTCTGCCAGACGTTCATAACATCTGGAGTTGCTCCTGCAGCGGGCTTTGCACCAAGCGGTGCTTCCAGGACATAATTCTTCTATGCAAAAATGAGGATAATCCTCAAGTTACGGACCTAGTCCGTGTAGTTGCTACCATCGTCTTTCAACTTAGCTTTCTCTAGGAACGCATTAAAATTCAAAGGAACAGTAGCACGAGCCATTTATCTACAACAACACAAACATGCAAAATACGATCAGGTACTAAGTTCATAATAAATTAAAGTTCAATTAATCATATTACTTAAGAACTCCCACTTAGATAGACATCCCTTTATTCATCTAAATGATCACGTGATCCATATCAACTAAACCATGTTCGATCATCACGTGAGATTGAGTAGTTTTCAATGGTGAAAATCACTATGTTGATCATATCTACTATATGATTCACGCTCGAACTTTTGGTCTTAGTGTTCCGAGGCCATATCTGCATATGCTAGGCTCGTCAAGTTTAACCTGAGTATTCTGCTTGTGCAAAACTGTCTTGCACCCATTGTATGTTAACGTAGAGCTTATCACACCCAATCATCACATGGTGCCTCGGCATGACAAACTGTAGAAACGGTGCATAATCAGGGAGAACACTTATACCTTGACATTTAGTGAGAGATCATCTTATAATACTACCGACGTACTAAGCAAAATAAGATGTATAAAAGATAAACATCACATGCAATCAATATAAGTGATATGATATGGCCATCATCATCTTGTGCCTTTGATCTCCATCTCCAAAGCACTATCATGATCACCATCGTCACTGGCTTGACACCTTGATCTCCATCATAGCATCGTTGTCGTCTCGCCAACTATTGCTTCTACGACTATCGCTACTTCTTAGTGATAAAGTAAAGCAATTACATGGTGGTTGCATTTCATTCAATAAAGCGACAACCATATGGCTCCCGCCAGTTGCCGATAACGGTTACAAAACATGATCATCTCATACAACAATTTATATCATCACGTCTTGACCATATCACATGACAACATGCCCTACAAAAACAAGTTAGACATCCTCTACTTTGTTGTTGCATGTTTACATGGCTGCTACGGGCTTCTAGCAAGAACCGTTCTTACCTACGCATCACAGCCACAACGATTTTTCGTCAAGTGTTCTGTTTTAACCTTCAACAAGGACCGGGCGTAGTCAAACTCGATTCAACTAAAGCTGGAGAAATAGACACCCACTAGCCACCTGTGTGCGAAGCACGACGGTAGAACCAGTGTCATGAACGCGGTCATGTAATGTCAATCTGGGCCACTTCATCCAACAATACTGCCAAATAACAGTATGACATGCTGGTAAGAAGATTGACTATTATTGCCCACAACTCTGTGTGTTCTACTCATGCATAAAACATCTACGCATAGATCTGGCTCGGATGCCACTGTTGGGGAACGCAGTATTTCAAAATTTTCACCTATGATCACGCAAGATCTATCCAGGAGATGCATAGTGACGAGAGTGGAGAATGTGTCTACATACCCTTGTA
Source organism: Triticum urartu (assembly GCF_056163025.1). Lineage (NCBI taxonomy): Eukaryota > Viridiplantae > Streptophyta > Magnoliopsida > Poales > Poaceae > Triticum > Triticum urartu. Next base: position 115,717,979 of record NC_141875.1, on the reverse strand, counting down.
GACCGAAAGAGGAAGAGTTTAGTAACGCGATTGATGTAGTCGAACGTCTTCACGATGCAATCGATCGAGTACCGAATGCACGGCACCTCCGTGATCTGCACACGTTCAGCTCGGTGACGTCCCTCGAACTCTTGATCCAGTTGAGGCCGAGGGAGAGTTTCCTCAGCATGACGACATGGTGACGGTGATGATGAAGTTACCGGCGCAGGGCTTCTCCTAAGCACTACAACGATATGACCGAGGTGTGTAACTGTGGAGGGGGGCACCGCAACCGGCTAAAAGATCAACTTGTGTGTCTATGGGGTGCCCCCCTCCCACGTATATAAAGGGGGGAGGGAGGAGGAGGCCGACCAAGGGTGGCGCGCCCAAGGGGGGAGTCCTACTCAAAGTAGGATTCGCCACCTTCCTACTTCCACAAGGAGAAAGGGGGGAGGAGTAGGAGAAGAGAAGGAAAGGGGGGCACCCTTAGCCCTAGTCCAATTCGGGTTGGGCTAGGGTGGGGGGTGCCACTCCTTGGCCTGCCTCTTCTCTTCCGCCTTTAGGCCCATGAGGCCCAATAACTTCCCAGGGGGGGTCCGGTAACCCCCGGTACTTCAAAACTCATCCGAAACGACCCAAGGCATTCCGATGTCCGAATATAACCTTACAATATATGAATCTTTACGTCTCGACCATTTCGAGACTCCTCGCCATGTCCGTGATCTCATTCAGGATTCCAAACAACCTTCGGTCATCAAATCACATAAACTCATAATACAAATCGTCATCGAATGTTAAGTGTGCGGACCCTACGGGTTCGAGAACTATGTAGACATGACTGAGACACATCTCCGGTCAATAACCAATAGCGGAACCTGGATGCTCATATTGGTTCCTACATAGTCTATGAAGATCTTTATCGGTCAAACTGCATAACAACATACATTGTTCCCTTTGTATTGGTATGTTACTTGCCCGAGATTCGATTGTCGGTATCATCATACCTAGTTCAATCTTATCACCGGCAAGTCTCTTTACTCATTATGTAATGCATCATACCATGATTATCTCATTTGTCACATCGCTTGCAAGGCTCATAGTGATGTGCATTGCCGAGAGGGCCCAGAGATACCTCTCCGATACACTGAGTGACAAATCCTAATCTCGATCTATGCCAACTCAACAAACACCATCAGACACACCTATAGAGCATCTTTGTAATCACCCAGTTATGTTGTGACGTTTGATAGCACACAAGGTGTTCCTCCGGTATTCGGGAGTTGCATAATCTCATAGTCATAGGAACATGTATAAGTCAGGAAGAAAGCAATAGCAGAAAAACTAAACATCATTATGCTAAGCTAACGGGGTCTTGTCCATCACATCATTCTCTAATGATGTGATACCGTTCATCAAATGACAACACATGTCTATGGCTAGGAAACTTAACCATCTTTGATTAACGAGCTAGTCAAGTAGAGGCATACTAGGGACACTCCGTTTGTCTATGTATTCACACATGTACTAAGTTTCCGGTTAATAAAATTATAGCATGAATAATAAACATTTATCATGATATAAGGAAATAAAAATAACAACTTTATTATTGCCTCTAGGCCATATTTCCTTCATGGAGACCCCCCTGCGAAAACCCACTGCAAGCCCGCGCCTTGTGTCGTGCTTTGGGCTCTCTGGAGCCCCTCTCCGGTGCCCTGCCGACGTGGCCGGCCGGGTCCACCCCTAGGGTCACTGCCTGGTGGGCCTAGGGGGGCCACTGAGCCCCTTAGATAGTGTTGACCCGGTCAACACAACTGACTAGGCTGGTCCCTACAACTGACATATGGGGCCCACTGATACGTCTCCAATGTATCTATAATTTTTGGTTGCTCCATGCTATGTTATCTACTGTTTCGGGCAATATTGGGCTTTATTATCCACTTTTATATTATTTTTGGGACTAACCTATTAACCGGAGGCCCAGCCTAGAATTGCTGTTTTTTTTCCTATTTCAGTGTTTCGAAGAAAAGGAATATCAAACGGAGTCGAAACGGAACAAAATCAACTAGAGAAGTTATTTTTGGAAGGAAAGCTACCAGATGGACTTGGACCCCACGTCAGGAGCCAAGGGAGGTGCTCACGAGGGTAGGGGCACCCCCCCTAGGGTGCGCCCCCTGCCTCATGGGGCCCCCAAAGCTCCACCGACGTACTTCCTGCACCCATATATACTCACATACCCTAAAACTTCCAGAACAGACAATAGATCGGGAGTTCCACCGCCAGAAGCCTCCGTATCCACTGAAAGCCAATCTAGACCCGTTCCGGCACCCAGCCGGAGGGGGAATCCCTCTCCGGTGGCCATCTTCATCATCTCGGTGCTCTCCATGACGAGGAGGGAGTAGTTCTCCCTCGGGGCTGAGGGTATGTACCAGTAGCTATGTGTTTGATCTCTCTCTCTCGTGTTCTTGATTTGGCACGATCTTGATGTATCGCGAGCTTTGCTATTATAGTTGGATCTTATGATGTTTTCTCCCCCCTCTACTCTCTTGTAATGGATTGAGTTTCCCCTTTGAAGTTATCTTATTGGATTGAGCCTTTAAAGATTTGAGAACACTTCATGTATGTCTTGCCGTGCGTATCTGTGGTGACAATGGGATATCACGTGATTCACTTGATGTATGTTTTGGTGATCAACTTGCGGGTTCCGTCCATGAACCTATGCATAGGGGTTGGCACATGTTTTCGTCGTGATTCTCCGGTAGGAACTTTGGGGCACTCTTTGAGGTTCTATGTGTTGGTTGAATAGATGAATCTGAGATTGTGTGATGCATATCGTATAATCATTCCCACGGATACTTGAGGTGACATTGGAGTATCTAGGTGACATTAGGGTTTTGATTGATTTGTGTCTTAAGGTGTTATTCTAGTACGAACTCTAGGGCTGTTTGTGACACTTATAGGAATAGCCCAATGGATTGACTGGAAAGAATAACTTTGAGGTTGTTTCGTACCCTACCATAATCTCTTCGTTTGTTCTCCAGTTGATTTTGGAGTGACTCTTTGTTGCATGTTGAGGGATAGTTATGTGATCCAATTATGTTATTATTGTTGAGAGGACTTGCACTAGTGAAAGTATGAACCCTAGGCCTTGTTTCCTATCATTGCAATACCGTTTACACTCACTTTTATCATTCGTTACCTTGCTGTTTTATAATTTCAGATTACAAAAACTATTATCTACCATCCATATACCACTTGTATCACCGTCTCTTCGCCGAACTAGTGCACCTATACAATTTACCATTGTATTGGGTGTGTTGGGGACACAAGAGACTCTTTGTTATTTGGTTGCAGGGTTGCTTGAGAGAGACCATCTTCATCCTATGCCTCCTACGGATTGATAAACCTTAGGTCATCCACTTGAGGGAAATTTGCTACTGTCCTACAAACCTCTGCACTTGGAGGCCCACCAACGTCTACAAGAAGAAGGTTGTGTAGTAGACATCAAGCTCTTTTCTGGCGACGTTGCCGGGGAGGTTAGTGCTTCAAGGTATATCTTTAGATCTTGCAATCGAGTCTTTTAGTTTCTTGTTTTACCACTAGTTTAGTTTATAAAACAAAACTACAAAAAAATGGAATTGAGTTTGTTTCATACGCTTCATCTTTTTAATATCTTTCGTGAGTATGATGGAAAGGAAAATTGTGCCAAAGTGTTAGAACAAGAATGTATTAGAATGTTTGGCACTAAATATTTGAATGATGAGCATGATTGCAATGTTGTTAGTATGAATTCCTTGAATATCCATGATGCTAATGATATGCAAAGCCACAAGCTTGGGGAAGCTATGTTTGATGAAGATGATATTTTTTGTCCCCCAAGTTTTGATGAGCAAATTTATTATGATGAAAGTATGCCTCCTATATATGATGATTATTGTGATGACACGTATGCTTTAAAGAACAATGATAACCATGAAACTTGTCATCTTGATCTTAATTTTCAATCACATGATAGTTATTTTGTTGAGTTTGCTCCCACTATTATTCATGAGAAGAAATTTGCTTATGTGGAGAGTAGTAAATTTTCTATGCTTGTAGATCATGAAAAGAATGCTTTATGTGCTGGTTATATTGTTGAATTCATTCATTATGCTACTGAAAATTATTATGAGGGAGGAATATATGCTTGTAGGAATTGCAATAATATCAAGTTTCCTCTCTATGTGCTTAAAGTTTTGAAGTTATGTTTGCTTTACCTTCCTATGCAAGTTGATTCTTGTTCCCACAAGTTGTTTTCTCACAAAATCCCTATGCATAGGAAGTGGGTTAGACTTAAATGTGCTAGTCATATTCTTCATGATGCTCTCTTTATGTTACAATTCTTATCCTTTATGTGAGCATCATTGAAATCATCATGCCTAGCTAGGGGTGTTAAACGATAGTGCTTGTTGGGAGGCAACCTAATATTATTCTTGTTCCTTGCTTTTTGCTCCTGTTTAGTAATAAATAATTCATCTAGCCTCTGCTTAGATGTGGTTTTATGCTTTTAATTAGTGTTTGTGCCAAGTAGAACCTTTGGGAAAACTTTGGGAAAGTCTTGTTGATCATGCTGTAAAAAACAGAAACTTTAGGGTTCACGAGAATTGCTGCCATTTTTTGGAGAGTTCTATTTAGTTAATTCTTGTTTTAGATGATTAATAGATAAATTAATCAGGTCCAGAAATTTATTTTAGAATTTTTTAGGTTCCAGAAGTTTGCGTTAGTTACAGATTACTACAGACTATTCTGTTTTTGACAGATTCTGTTTTTGTGTGTTGTTTGCTTATTTTGATGAATCTATGGCTAGTAAAATAGTTTATAAACCATAGAGAAGTTGGAATACAGTAGGTTTAACACCAATATAAATAAAGAATGAGTTCATTACAGTAACTTGAAGTGGTCTTTTGTTTTCTTTCGCTAACAGAGCTTACGAGTTTTCTACTTTAAGTTTTGTGTTGTGAAATTTTCTAGTTTTGGGTAAAGATTCAATGGACTATGGAATAAGGAGTGGCAAGAGCCTAAGCTTGGGGACGCCCAAGCCTCCCCAAGGTAATATTCAAGGACAACCAAAATCCTAAGCTTGGGGATGCCCCAGAAGGCATACCCTCTTTCGTCTTCGTTCATCGGTAACTTTACTTGGAGCTATATTTTTATTTACCACATGATATATGTTTTGCTTGGAGTGTCAATTTATTTTGTTAGGATTTGCTTGCTGTTATTTAGAACATTGTTTTGCACCTTTTATTTCAATAAAAGTGGCATTGATAGCCTTTACTATGCCTATTTTACAAGTCTTCATGTTGCTGTTTGAAAACAGAAAGTTCACCGCTGTTGCAATAATTCCCTAGAAAATTCAGAATGTGATAAAATGTTGAAACCTTTTGCATATTAAGCTCTGATAAATTTAATATAGTGGGAATTTTCTTTCATAATTTTTGGAGCTAGGGAAGTATGGATGTTGCTGCATTCTTTACAAACTGTCCTGTATAGGCAGATTGCTGTTATGTTTGCATTCTTTGCATATGTTTGCTTATTTAATGATTCTATTTGAGGATAGGACTATTAAATATGCAGAGTCATTTAGTATGCAATGTTGAATAATAATTTTAGTGATTTGCTACAGTAGAGTATGATAAGGTTTTTGCAATGGTTTATGCTAACTTATCTCACTAGTCCTTGTTGAGTTTTCTGTGGATGAAGCTTTTGAGATTTAGGGAGACCGTGATATGAGAGGAATTAAGGAGACACAAAAGCTCGAGATTGGGGATGTCCAAGACATCCCAAGATAATATTTCAATAAGTCTCGAGCATCTAAGCTTGGGGATGCCCCGGTTGGCATCCCACCTTTCTTCTTCAACAACTATCGGTTAGTTTCGGTTGATCCTAAGTTTTTGCTTCTTCACATGATGTTTGCTATTCTTAGAATGCCATTTTATTTTGTTTTGCTTGCTGTTTGAATAAAGTATCAAGTTCTAGAATTATTAAATGTTATAGAGTCTACACATAGTTGCATAATTATTCGACTACTCATTAATCTTCACTTATATCTTTCGGAGTAGTTTGTCATTTGCTCTAGTGCTTCACTTATATCTTTTAGAGCATGGTGGCAAGAAGTAGATGAACTCTCATGCTTCACTTATATTATTTTGAGAGTCTTAATAGCATGGTAATTTTCTTAAATTCTTAATATGCTAGGTATTCAAGATTAGTAAAACTTTCTTATGAGTGTGTTGAATACTAAGAGAAGTTTGATGCTTGATGATTGTTTTGAGATATGGAGGTAATAATATCAAAGTCGTGCTAGTTGAGTAGTTGTGAATTTGAGAAATACTTGTGTTGAAGTTTGCAAGTCTCGTAGCATGCACGTATGGTAAACGTTGTGTAACAAATTTGAAACATGAGGTGTTATAAGATTGTCTTCCTTATGAGTGGCGGTCGGGGACGAGCAATGGTCTTTTCCTACCAATCTATCCCCCTAGGAGCATGCGCGTAGTGCCGAGGTTTTTGATGACCTGTAGATTTTTGCAATAAGTATGTGAGTTCTTTATGACTAATGTTGAGTCCATGGATTATACGCACTCTCACCTTTCCATCCTTGCTAGCCTCTTCGGTACCATGCATTGCCCTTTCTCACATTGAGAGTTGGTGCAAACTTCGCCGATGCATCCAAACCCCGTGATATGATACGCTCTGTCACACATAAACCTCCTTATATCTTCCTCAAAACAGCCACCATACCTACCTATTATGGCATTTCCATAGCCATTCCAAGATATATTGCCATGCAACTTTCCACCATTTCGTTTATCATGACACATTCATCATTGTCATATTGCTTAGCATGATCATGTAGTTGACATAGTATTTGTGGCAAAGCCACCATTCATAATTCTTTCATACATGTCACTCTTGATTCATTGCATATCCCGGTACACCGCCGGAGGCAATCATATAGTCATACCTTGTTCTAGTATCGAGTTGTAATCATTGAGTTGTAAATAAATAGAAGTGTGATGATCATCATTTTCTAGAGCATTGTCCCAAGTGAGGAATAAAAAAAAGAGAAAGGCCATAAAAAAGAGAAGGCCCAAAAAAAGAGAAAGGCCATAAAAAAAGAAGGCCCAAAAAATGAAAATGAGAGAAAAAGAGAGAAGGGACAATGCTACTATCCTTTGCCACACTTGTGCTTCAAAGTAGCACCATGATCTTCATGATAGAGAGTGTCTTGTTTTGTCACTTTCATATACTAGTAGGAAATTTTCATTATAGAACTTGGCTTGTATATTCCAACAACAGGCCTCCTCAAGTGCCCTAGGTCTTCGTGAGCAAGCAAGTTGGATGCACACCCACTTAGTTTCTTTTGTTGAGCTTTCATACATTTATAGCTCTAGTGCATCCGTTGCATGGCAATCCCTACTCCTTACATTAACATCAATCGATGGGCATCTCCATAGCTCATTGATTAGCCTCGTTGATGTGAGACTTTCTCCTTTTTGTCTTCTTCACAGAACCCCTCATTATTCTATTCCACTCATAGTGCTATATCCATGGCTCGCGCTCATGTATTGCGTGAAAGTTTATAGGTTTGAGATTACTAAAGTATGAAACAATTGCTTGGCTTGTCATCGGGGTTGTGCATGATGAGATCATTCTTGTGTGACAAAAATGGAGCATGACTAAACTATATGATTTTGTAGGGATGAACTTTCTTTGGCCATGTTATTTTGAGAAGACATATTTGCTTAGTTAGTATGCTTGAAGTATTATCATTTTTATGTCAATATGAACTTTTGTCTTGAATCTTTCGGATCTGAATATTCATGCCACAATTAATAAGAATTACATTGAAATTATGCCAAGTAGCACTCCGCATCAAAAATTCTGTTTTTATCATTTACCTACTCGAGGACGAGTAGGAATTAAGTTTGGGGATGCTTGATACGTCTCCAACGTATCTATAATTTTTGATTGCTCCATGCTATGTTATCTACTGTTTTGGGCAATATTGGGCTTTATTATCCACTTTTATATTATTTTGGGGACTAACCTATTAACCAGAGGCCCAGCCCAGAATTGTTGTTTTTTTTGCCTATTTCAGTGTTTCGAAGAAAAGGAATATCAAACGGAGTCGAAACGGAACGAAATCAACTGGAGAAGTTATTTTTGGAAGGAAAGCTACTGGATGGACTTGGACCCCACGTCAGGAGCCAAGGGAGGTGCTCACGAGGGTAGGGGGCGCCCCCCTAGGGCACGCCCCCTGCCTCGTGGGGCCCCCGAATCTCCACCGGCGTACTTCCTGCACCCATATATACTCACGCAGCCTAAAACTTCCAGAATAGACAATAGATGAGGAGTTCCGCCACCAGAAGCCTCCGTAGCCACCGAAAGCCAATCTAGACCCATTCCGGCACCCTGTCGGAGGGGGAATCCCTCTCCGGTGGCCATCTTCATCATCCCGGTGCTCTCCATGACGAGGAGGGAGTAGTTCTCCCTCGGGGCTGAGGGTATGTACCAGTAGCTATGTGGTTGATCTCTCTCTCGTGTTCTTGATATGGCACGATCTTGATTTATCGCGAGCTTTGCTATTATAGTTGGATCTTATGATGTTTTCTTCCCCCTCTACTCTCTTGTAATGGATTGAGTTTCCCCTTTGAAGTTATCTTATCGGATTGAGTCTTTAAAGATTTGAGAACACTTGATGTATGTCTTCCGTGCGTATCTGTGGTGACAATGGGATATCATGTGATTCACTTGATGTATGTTTTGGTGATCAACTTGCGGGTTCCGCCCATGTACCTATGCATAGGGGCTGGCACACGTTTTCGTCGTGATTCTCCGGTAGGAACTTTGGGGCACTCTTTGAGGTTCTATGTGTTGGTTGAATAGATGAATCTGAGATTGTGTGATGCATATCGTATAATCATGCCCACGGATACATGAGGTGACATTGGAGGATCTAGGTGACATTAGGGTTTTGATTGATTTGTGTCTTAAGGTGTTATTCTAGTACGAACTCTAGGGCTGTTTGTGACACTTATAGGAATAGCCCAACGGATTGATTGGAAAGAATAACTTTGAGGTGGTTTCGTACCCTACCATAATCTCTTCGTTTGTTCTCCGCTATTAGTGACTTTGGAGTGACTCTTTGTTGCATGTTGAGGTATGTGATCCAATTATGTTATTATTGTTGAGAGGACTTGCACTAGTGAAAGTATGAACCCTAGGCCTTGTTTCCTATCATTGCAATACCGTTTATGCTCACTTTTATCATTTGTTACCTTGCTGTTTTTGTATTTTCAGATTACAAAAACTATTATCTACCATTCATATACCACTTGTATCACCATCTCTTCGCCGAACTAGTGCACCTATACAATTTACCATTGTATTGGGTGTGTTGGGGACACAAGAGACTCTTTGTTATTTGGTTGCAGGGTTGCTTGAGAGAGACCATCTTCATCCTACGCCTCCTACGGATTGATAAACCTTAGGTCATCCACTTGAGGGAAATTTGCTACTGTCCCACAGACCTCTGCACTTGGAGGCCCAACAACGTCTGCAAGAAGAAGGTTGTGTAGTAGACATCACCTACCCCCTGCTAATTAATTAAATTAATTAGTTTAACCTAATTACACACTAACGTGTGGGATCAGTGGATTAATTAGCTAATTTAGATTAGTTTTAAATGCTGTTAACCCCCGCTGTCAATGACAGGTGGGTCCCAACCGTCAGTTTGACCACTCAACTGGCTGGTTGACTGCTGATGTCATGATGACGTGATAATTCAAATTTTTAATTAATTTAACTAATAATAATTTCAGAAATGTTTAAAACTTTGAAAATTAATATAAAATAATCCGTAACTCAGATGAAAATAATTTATATATGCAAGTTTCTCAAAAAATACAACGAATCTAAATATGCAATCCATTCATCTATCACATGCCTCTAGGATGATGAACATGGAACCATCCCTCTCTTTCATCTGTTCAAAAAATGCCTAATGCTGGGAAAATATTCCCAGGTGTTTTCCTTCTCCGTCTGCAACATGTAGTACTGCGTTAGATCACCCCTAGCACTTCATATTGCTATGTCACGCATAGTGATGCATCTGTTTCCATTCTATTTATTGTTCCTTCTCCTTCTTCTCTCCGGTAGACACCGAGACTGCTGCCGCTGCCGACTACGAATACACCCCTGATGCTCAGACACTCTTAGCAAAGCTTCCAGGCAAGCAAACCACCTTGATCATTCCAATATCGCCCATTCCCTTCTCTCTTATGTTTGTATTATAATTGCTACTGCTTTTGTATGATCCTATTTTGTTGCATAGCCTAATTTTGTAACCTGCTTTGTACCTTACCTGCTTATCCTAAACTACTTAGTATAGGTTGGTTAGTGATCCATCAGTGACCCCCTCACGTTGTCCCTATTGGCCTCGCTTTATGTTCAGTGACTCGATCAACGTGATCGACATCCAGGGCCCGACACAGCACATCACACCCCCTTAGTTGTACCACACTACATAGTTACTATCAAGTGCCGACGGTGATACCTCGTATAACACCCCCTTAGTGTAGTTCATTGGTCGTGGTCTATCGAGGGTGATTCCTCCTTCACCACTCCCGACACGACTCTGTCCTGCAACACCTCAAGTGTGAACCTGGAGGTGATTCCTCCTACTTCACCTTGATGGTTACATCAAGTGGAACCATCGAGGGTAATTCCTCCTATTCCCCTTTGGTGTTGTGGACACATAGTTACGTTGACTTTTAGAACAGAAACATGGTCACATTGGGTCGGCCTCAAGGGGTACCCACGAGTGATGTGAAGTCGGGTTGACCTGGAGGGTACACGCGCGATAACTACGCGGCACAGTCGGGCATTCTTAGCCCTTGCCATAAGTCCGTGAGACGGGGCGACGGGACCACATATCGTGGATCATTGATGTTACCGCGCGCTCCCAAGACACTAAAGGTTTGGATATGTGATCCTAGTAGGCCTCTGGCCTTGTCGCACTAACCACCACGCAGGAATAAGTATGGGCACTCTACGTCATATGTATCAGCCGAAAGCTCTTTGGACATCAGCGATTGAGCGACACGCGCCCGGGTGGCCCGCGTAAGCACCTGCCTTGCATAAGGAGGTTCCCATGACTGATCCCGACCGTCCAAACAACATGCAGGAGTGCAAAGGGAGATGGGACTTGGACCCCTGCGCTTAGGGTGAATATCGGCATGCTGGCCTCTCTGTTGAGCCTAGGTAGGACTAAGGTGTGTCGATCGGCCGAGGCCGGGCATGACCCAGGAAAGTGTGTTCAGCCGGAGTTAACCGAGTGTGTCCGGTAAGTTTGTGCACCACTGCAGGAAAGTTTAATTTATCGAATAGCCATGTCCATGATAATATACGCTCGAAGTTGTATCCCAATCGATACAACTAGAACTGGATACTAAGGCATAAAATGGATATGGTTGCTCCAGAATTGTTTCCTCACAGGGAGTCGAGGAAGGATCTCTGGGCGTTTTTAATACAACTTGCTACTACTTATATTATGCTAATCTACACTCTTCTAATGTTGCAAGATGCTTCAAGATGCTAGTCTTTGATAGGCTAGGCTTTCCCTTCTCTTCTGGCATTTCCGTGCTTCAGTCCAAAGATATAGCCCCATTATTTTGATACCGGTGCATACTTAGCATAGTTCTGATGTAAGTCTTGCGAGTACTTTGGATAAGTACTCACGGTTGCTTTGCTACTTGTTTCCCGATTGCTACGATCAGATGACGGATCCCAAGAGCCAGAGGCTACCACCAACAAGTACTACTACTATCCCGAGGATGCCTACTACTACGTCGAGGCTGTTGGGGAATGTTGCATGGAAAACAAAAAAAATTCTACGCACGCGCAACGATCTTTCCATGGAGATGCATAGCAACGAGGGGGATAGTATGTCTACATACCCTCGTAGACCATAAGCGGAAGCGTTTCACAACGCGGTTGATGTAGTCAAACTTTCTTCATGCCCCAACCGATCTAGTACCGAACGCACGGGCGCACACCACCTCCACATTCTGCACATGTTCAGCTCGGTGACATCCTCCACCTTCCTGATGTAGCAATAAGGCGAGGTAGTAGATGAGTTCTGACAGCACGGCAGCATGGTGGCGGTGATGGTGATGTGATCTCTGCAGGGCTTCGCCTAAGCACTATGAAAATATGACCGAGGGAGTAAACGGTGGACGGGGGGCGCCGCACACGGCTAAGTCAATGTTGTGTCCTTGTGTGGCGCCCGTCCCCATATGTATATAGGTGGAGGCAGCCAAGCACGCCCTAGGGATGGCCGCCGGCCCCTTGCCATGCCTTGCACCCCCTTGCCATGTATTCCCCAAGGGGGAAGGAAAGAGGAGGAGGGGAAGGAAAGGGGAGACCTAGTCTCCACTTTCCTTCTTCCCTAGGGCCGGCCAGCTATGGGGGGTGCACCAGCCCTTGTGGGTTAGTGTGTTCCCTCACTTGGCCCATAAGGCCCATATCTTTGTCGGGGAGTGCCCGGAAGACCTTCCGGTGACCCAATAAGTACTCTGTACTACCTGAAACACTTCCGGTGTCCAAATACTTTCGTCCTATATATCAATCTTTACCTATCGACCGTCTCGAGACTCCTCGTCATGTATGTGATCTCATCTGGGACTCTGAACAACATTCGTTCACCAAATCATATAACTCATATAACACTATTGAAGGAAATATGCCCTAGAGGCAATAATAAAGTTGTTATCTATATTTCCTTATATCATGATAAATGCTTATTATTAATGCTAGAATTGTATTAACCGGAAACTTAGTACATGTGTGAATACATAGACAAACAAAGTGTCCCTAATATACCTCTACTTGACTAGCTCGTTAATCAAAGATGGTTAAGTTTCCTAGCCATAGACATGTGTTGTCATTTGATGAATGGGATCACATCATTAGAGAATGATGTGATGGACAAGACCCATACGTTAGCATAGCACTATGATCGTTTAGTTTATTGCTATTGCTTTCTTCATGACTTATAAATGTTCCTATGACTATGAGATTATGCAACTCCCGAATACCAGAGGAACACTTAGTGTGCTATCAAACATCACAATGTAACTGGGTGATTATAAATATGCTATACAGGTGTCTTCGATGGTGTTTGTTGAGTTGGCATAGATCGAGATTAGGATTTGTCACTCCAATTGTCGGAGAGGTATCTCTGGGCCCTCTCGGTAATGCACATTGTCGGTGTCAAAACCAGCGGATCTCGGGTAGGGGGTCCCAAACTGTGCGTCTAAGGTCGATGGTAACAGGAGACAGGGGACACAATGTTAACCCAGGTTCGGGCCCTCTCTATGGAGGTAATAGCCTACTTCCTGCTTGATTGATCTTGATGAATATGAGTGTTACAAGAGTTGATCTACCACGAGATCGTAATGGCTAAACCCTAAAAGTCTAGCCAGTCTGACTATGATTATGAGGATATCTGTCTACGGACCTAGCCCTCCGGTTTATTTAGACACCAGAGGGATCTAGGGTTACATAAGGTCGGTTAAGGAATCTTCATATTTTGGATGCCAAGATTGCCTTCCACGCCAAGGAGAGTCTCATCCGGACATGGGTAGAGTCTTCGGTCTTTGTATCTTCACAGCCCATCAATCCGGCCTACGTCCAATAGGTCGGACGCCCGATGAACCCTTAGTCCAGGACTTCCCCAGTAGCCCCCGAACCAGACTTCAATGACGAGGTGTCCGGCGCGTAGATAGTCTTCGGCATTGCAAGGCGGGTTCCTCCTTCAATGGCTTCAAAGTGATGTATTCGGCTTTCTATTTAATGTTGTACCCCTCGACTTCCACGACTTCCTGACTTCAGTTTCCACGTGGCGAGTGAATACTAGACGTCGGGGTATTTTTGCACATACCACCCTGACCGTACAAGAGAGGTGCCTATTTAAAGAGAATAGATCTTAGATCCATTCCACACCCCGCGGAAAAATCCTCAGAGCCTGCTAAGCAGAACCACCCCAACATGGCTAACGCTCCCAGCTCTTCCTCTCGTCCCCGTGGATACGAAAAGGGTGACTGGGAGAGATGCTCTGTATCTCACAGTCAGCTGTCGAAGCTGCAAAAATAGGGCTTTCTTCCTCCCGTGGATCTAGCCCCCATACGAGCAGGGCTGACGTCCTTCAATGGCGGGGTTCAGGTGGAGAACTTCCCCAATCCGTCCAGGGGGAACGAGTATGCTTCGTTCCCTTCGTGCTAAGAGGCGTCATATTTCCAATCCATCCCTTCCTCCGAGGACTTCTGGAGTATTATGGCCTCCAACTGCACAGTTTCACTCCTGCCTCCATCCTGCACATCACGGGTTATGTTGCTCTATGCGAGCTATTCCTAGGCTGCGAGGCCCATTTTGAGTTATGGAGAAAATTGTTCTGCCTCGTCCCTTGTAATCAAGGGGGGTCAATATTCGAAGTGGGAGGAGCCGAAGTGTGGCATATCACCGGGACTAGATACCTGTCGGGCACGCCGAAGAAGGCTTCCGAAGAGTGGCCTTCTGAATGGTTCTACATTGACGACGTCGCTCTTCCTGACCTAGTCCGAATGGGCCTCCCTGAATTTTCAAGCGCTCCATTGAAGAAAAGGCATAGCCAGCGTCCTTGGAGCCTCGAGGAGGAGGATAGTGCAGAAGTCGGTCAGTTGATGGGCAAGATTAAGATGCTCACCCAGTCCGGATTGTCAATAATCGAGGTAATGGCGATCTCCATAGTGTGGGGGGTCCAACCACTCCAATACAGAGGGCTTCCTATGTGGCACTATAATGGGGAAGATGACGCCTCACACTGCGGTAGGAAGGGTCCAAAAACCCCCGCCGCTTTGGTTAAAATATTGGCCGAACTATAAAAAGGGGAGAAGGCGGAGTTCACTCGTCTCCAATGTCGAGATGGATTTTGCATGTATAATCCTCCTAGCTGGGTAAGCTCCAATCCCACCATTGTGCTCCTCTCCCTGAATCATTTTCGATGGACAGTAACCTATCCACTCGCTACAGGAACGACGGAAGGCTATCGAGGGGATCCATAGCCCCGCTCCCCAGCCAGAGGGTCACAACCGGGACCTTGACCCCGAATTCGAGGAAGATCCGAACATATTTGTGGAGCTTGAGGATGGAGTATTATATCAAACGAGTTACGATGGTACGGAAGTACCCATCATCGTCGATTACCCCGATCTCCTCCCAGCTTCGCTTGTGAGTAATTTAAAAGACACTGTCGGTGTCAAAACCGGCGGATCTCGGGTAGGGGGTCCCGAAGTTTGCGTCTAAGGCGGTTGGTAACAGGAGGCAGGGGACACGATGTTTTACCCAGGTTCGGGCCCTCTTGATGGAGGTAA
The DNA here is from genome assembly GCF_056163025.1 of Triticum urartu. Classification (NCBI taxonomy): domain Eukaryota; kingdom Viridiplantae; phylum Streptophyta; class Magnoliopsida; order Poales; family Poaceae; genus Triticum; species Triticum urartu. The sequence continues at coordinate 115,702,554 of NC_141875.1, read as the reverse complement.
AACCCTATGTCCTGCTTGATTTATTCTTGATGATATGAGTATTACAAGAGTTGATCTACCACAAGATCAGAGAGGCTAAACCCTAGAAGCTAGCCTATGGTATGATTGTATGTTGTCCTATGGACTAAAACCCTCCGGTTTATATAGACACTAGAGGGGGCTAGGGTTACACAAGGTCGGTTACAAAAGAGGAGATATACATATCCGTATTGACTAGCTTGCCTTCTACGCCAAGTAGAGTCCCATCCAGACCCGAGACGAAGTCTTCAATTTTGTATCTTCATAGTCCAACAGTCCGGCCAAAGGATATAATCCGGCTGTCCGGATACCCCCTAATCCAGGACTCCCTCAGTAGCCCCCGAAACAGGCTTCAATGACGATGAGCCCGGCGCGCAGTGTTGTCTTCGGCATTGCAAGGCGAGTTCTTCTTCATATTTCGAACGTTTGTAAAGCAGTGTCCGGTCCCACAAATGTTTGCACCTCTTGGCTTCTGCGCCCAATAAGGGCTATCTCCCACGCGTCGAATGAATATGAGGCGCCATGGAATTTTTACATTCACCCCCCTAGCCAGATAAATAAATTGTCTATTAAAAGGATGGGGATTCTCAGATCCGATCCATACCATCCTCCCCCAGCGAGAATCCATCAGAGCGCGCTTCAGAAAGATCCATTCCAGCATGGCCGACCTCCACAGCTCCTCCTCCCGCCCCCGTAGCCCTAAGCCCGGTGATTGGGAGAGGTGTTCAGTCCCACATAGTCGATTAATCGAACTGCAGACTAAGGGATTTCTCCCTCCTGCATACATGGTGCCCATTCGAGCCGGGCTTGCCACCTACAATGGCGGGGAGCAAGCGGAGAGCTTTCCCAGTCCCTCTACGGGGGAGCGGGTCTGCCTTGTTCCTTATTTATTAAGGGGACTCGGATTTCCAATTCATCCGTTCCTCCACGGGCTCCTGGAGTTCTACGGCCTCCAATTACACAATTTCACCCCTGCCTCCATTCTACACATCGCCGGCTATGTCGATCTCTACGAGTTGTTCTTCGGCTGCGAGGCTCATTTCGAGCTATGGAAAAGGCTATTTTGCCTCGTCCCTCGCACACAGAGGGGGCCACTTTATCAAGTGGGCGGAGCCGAAATATGGCGCATCGCTGGAACTAGATACCTGTCCAGTACCCTGAAGAAGTCGTCCGAAGACTGGCCTTCGGAATGGTTTTATATCGAGGACGTTCCCCTTCTAGACCCTGTTCGGTGGGGTCTTCCTGAATTCAGCAATGCTCCTCTGAAGAAACGCCGAAGTTGGCGCCCACAGAGCCCCGAGGAGGAAGACAATGGAGAAGTCCTTTACCTGATGAACCGGATTAAAGCACTGGCTCAATCAGGATTGACGGTAATTGAAGTTATGTCGATTTGCATAATGCGGTGAGTGCAACCACTTCAATATTGTGGGCACCCCTTATGGTGTTTTAACGGGGCGGATGATGCCACCCGCTGCGGGCGTAAGGGTCCGGACAATGCTGCCGCTTTAGCAAAAATTCTGTCTGAATTGTTCAAGGGACAGGAAGAGGAGTTCATCCGCATCAAGCCACGGGATGGATTCTCCATGTACAATCCTACAAGATGGGTAAGTTATATCCCCTTACTCCCATTCTTCCCGCATTCTTTGTCGTAAGTATTCACCTTGCCATTTTGCGGCAGGAACTGTGAAAAGCCATAAAGGAGGTCAGTAGCCCCTCTCCACAACCGGAGGACCCTGACCGGGCCCTCGACTCCGGACTCGAAGAAGATCCGGTCATATTCGTGGAGCTGATAGACCGGCAGTTCTATCAGCTAAGCTGCGATGATGCCATGGTGGCCATTACGGCCAACTATCCCGGACTGTTTCCTGCATCGCATGTAAGAAAAACCAAAAATCCCAACTCCAAAAACTAGGATCCCCTTTTAGACACTTCACCTACCATATACATATGGCGTTTTTACAGGGACGACATTTGGGACGCCCTGCCGAACCCGCAGCAACTCGCCAACAAGAGGCACCTAGGCCGGGCAGGCCCAAAAGGAAGGCGGTCAGGACGGAGACGCCGGCGCAAAGGTATAACAGAAACCCCGCTCCGTGGTTGTTGTCTTTCTCGAAATGTAATGACGCCCGTGTTTCTTTAACAGAAAAAACGCTCACCGGAATATGTCCGGCGATGTTGCTAATCACGCTTCCACCAGTCGGGCGCCAGGACCGGACAGAGAGGCAGAAGCCGATATGGGGCGGGCGCAGGATAATCCTCCTACAGAGGATGCGGATAGATTATCCGCCACAAATTCAGAAGTGGAAAGCGCCATGAATCATAGGCGCCGCCGGGCCGTACTCTGCGACGCTTGTTTCTCACCAGAGGCATTTGGTGCCTTCAATTCTGGAGAGGCGTACCTCCGTGCTACTCAAGATGGTCTAGCCAGAGCCACAGATCAGTATGTAAAGGATGTACGGGTAAGTAAATCTGACGATTATATGTATCAGTAGCCCCTGAGACTTGAAACAGTTAGCAGAACTGATTTAAGGATCATCTTTATTGTGCAGGTTCTTACAGAGAAGAATACTCGGCTGTCACAGGAGCTGGAGGAATGCAAGACCCAACTGCGGGCCGCTGTTGCCGCATTGAAGGAACCGAAAAAGTCCCCCGCTGGTAACATTTACTTTAAAGAATGATGGTTACCATATAGTGTGCGGCGTGGCTGCAGATCTAACAATAGATGTTGCAGATGAATCCAAAGAAAATCCGGAGGACCAGCATGTCGTGCGACAGCTACAGGCTGGCGAATGCGTGCTGACTGAGGTCAGGTGGGAGAAAAACAATCTCCAAGATGCCAATACCAAGCTGAGCATGGAACTAAAAGACGTTCGAGGCCAGCTTGCAGACTCCGAGAAGGAGAATAAGCGGCTTCGACGCGGCATTTTCACTAAGTGCTTGAACGAATCCTTTTGAAGGAGTTTGGTGAAGAAGCCGACTAACAGCATTATGTCTGTAGGTATGCTGACGGGTCGTCCCACGAAGGAAATGCCTAGGTCTGCGGGTGATCTTCTATCCGAGCTCTCACAACTGCACGAACATGTTCGGCAGGTGATGCAAGGTGTTGCCCAGGCCTTATGGCCATCCGTCTCCTTGCCAGAAGACGTTGCAGAGCTTACAGAGAAGCTCAAGGGAGCACGGCGGCGCTTCCAATTATGGAAGATATCGGCCTGCCGTCAAGGTGCCAGGGAAGCCTGGGCCATGGTGAAGACGCGGTATACCAAGGCTGACCCAAATCACATGGTCGAGGTCGGACCTGTGGGGCCCGACAGAAAAGAGATTCCCGTTAGCTTAGTTTATGGGCAAGTAGAATTAGCCGCAAAGTATTCCCAACAGGATTGTAGGCTAGACCGCCTATTGGATGGTATAGAAGAGGAATTTAGTCAGTCTGCATGACTATGTAATTAAAGTGACATGTATAATGCCTTCTAGCCGGATTGTAGATCATTTGTCATGCCAGACCTTTTCGCTTCAACCTCGGGACCCAATAGTCCGGAGTGTATCCGAATACCCGCTCAGTTATATAAGAACCGGGGTATGCGTGGAGACCAGGCGTAGGGGTCATTAGTGCTTGAACAGACAAGTGCTGAACTAGTTATGTTATATTACATGGGTAGTAAGAAACATCTTCCAGGGAGAATAGTTCCATTAAAGGTTCCTTTCCCTGGGTATGCACGCCCTAAAGTGCATGTCCAGACTACGATAGGAAACACAGGAAAAAACATCTAGGGGCACATATGGAAAATAAATAAAAGTCATCTTTTGTTCACCGACCGAATATTCCCTTAAGAACGCTAGCTTTCGGCTTCACCTAGTCTGAGGTACACATCTGGCTGACCCGACAGTAACAATCGCAGAGGTGCTCCCCTTATGCCCTAGCCGAATTAACGGGAACGTAGGGCATAAATACGAGAGCCAGGCAACCCAGCTTGGCCAAAACTTAAGTCATATCGATGCATATAATGGCGAAAAAAGGTACATGCGGAAGTATAACACATGTGCGGGGCATGAGGACCAGATAAATAATTAAGCTTCTGTGAAAGAAGCCCCTAGGTATGATGAGCGCGGCTAGCACATCTATAATGTGCAAGCGAGGCACAAGTTGGCCCTTGAAGGCCTAGAGAAAGAATAAAAGAAAGAAAGAAAGAAAAACAAGACAGATAATGTATATGCAAAAAATGGACATAGGAAGGAGACGAACATAGAGTCCGGCGCTAGGCATAGAATCTTTGGAGCCTGGCCGCGTTCCATGGGTTCGGCTCGAGTCGATTAGTCGATGCATCCCGCAGACGGTATGCTCCACCGGTCAGAACTTGGTCAATAATGAAGGGACCTTCCCATTTGGGTCGAGCTTGTTCTTTTTCTTATCCGGCAGGCGTAGAACTAGTTCGCCAACGTTATAAATTTTGGCCCGTACTTCTCTGCTTTGGTATCTGCGAGCCTGTTACTGATAAAATGCGGAACGGGCTTTTGCCACGTCGTGCTCCTCCTCCAGGTTGTCCAGACTGTCCTGCCGATCGAGCTCAGCTTCTCTTTCTTCATACATGCGCACTCGAGGTGAGTCATGAATTATGTCATAGGCCGGCAAGACTGCCTCTGTGCCGTACACCATAAAGAAGGGTGTATATCTGGTACTATGATTCGGCATGGTCCGTAGCCCCCAGAGTACGGAGTCGAGCTCCTCTACCCAGTGCGTGTTAGACTCCGTTAAGGACCGCACTAATCTGGGTTTAATGCCGCTCATTATAAGACCGTTTGCTCGCTCAACTTGGCCGTTGGTTTGTGGGTGATAGACTGAAGCATAGTCGAGCTTGATGCCCATTTTGCTGCACCAGAGTTTTACCTCATCGGCCGTGAAGTTTGTGCCGTTGTCAGTGATGATGCTGTGGGGGACGCCATAACGGTGTATGACCCCGGATATGAAGTCTATCACCGGTCCGGATTCGGCTGTTTTAACAGGTTTGGCTTCTATCCATTTGGTGAATTTATCCACCATGACCAGTAAGTATTTTTTCTTGTGGGTTGCCCCTTTATGGGGTCCAACCATGTCAAGCCCCTAGACCGCGAAGGGCCATGTAATGGGGATTGTTTGGAGGGCGGTGGGTGGCATGTGGCTTTGATTTGCAAAAAGGTGGCAACCGGCGCAGCGTTGGACCAAGTCCTGTGCATCTGCCCGGGCTGTCGGCCAAGAGAATCCTGTACAGAAGGCCTTGCTTACAAGAGCCCGGGCTGCGGCGTGGTGGCCACCGAGTCCGGCGTGAATTTCTGCCAAAAGGTTCCGCCCTTCCTCTTCGGAGATGCACCTTTGAAGGACTCCGGTAGTGCTTCTTTTATACAATTCTCCCTCATGGACCCTATAGGCCTTAAATCGCCGCACTATGCAGCATGCCTCATTTTGCTCCTCCGGAAGTTCCTGCCTAGTTAGGTAGGCAGGAATGGTTCCATCCACGGGGCTATGATGGCCATTATTATGTGGGCTGAAGGTGTTATTTCGGTGGCAGAGCCTCTGATTATGTCAGAGTGTTCGGTATCGAGTGTTGTGGCCGGGCCCGGACTAATATTGCCGGTGTCCCCCTCCCATACCACGGATGGCTTAAACAACCTCTCTAAAAAGATGTTGGGGGGGGGACCGCATCGCGTTTTGCGCCGATGCGGGCGAGGATATCCGCCGCCTGATTGTTTTCCCAAGCCACATGGTGAAATTCGAGCCCCTCGAACCGAGCTAACATCTTTAGGACGACGTTACGATAGGCCACCATCTTTGGATCCTTGGCATCAAAGTCTCCATTTATTTGGGATATTGCGAGGTTCGAATCCCCACGCACCTCCAGGCGCTGAATGCCCATGGAAACTGCCATCCGAAGACCATGTAACAGGGCTTCGTATTCGGCTGCATTGTTGGAGTCTGTATACAGTATCTGCAGTACATATTGAACTGTATCTCCCGTTGGGGATGTCAGGACGACGCCAGCCCCCAGTCCAGCCAGCATTTTGGAGCCGCCGAAGTGCATAATCCAATTGGAGTATGCGCCGTACTCTTTAGGGAGTTCGGCTTCTGTCCATTCGGCGACAAAGTCGGCCAATACTTGTGATTTAATGGCTCGCCGGGGTTTGTATGTTATGTCGAACAGGAGGAGCTCAATGGCCCATTTGGCAATCCGGCCCGTGGCGTCGCGGTTGTTTATAATATCATTGAGTGGCACCTCCGAGGCTACTGTAATCGAACACTCTTGAAAGTAGTGTCGCAGTTTCCGGGATGCCATGAATACCGCATAGGCTATCTTTTGATAATGTGTGTACCGTGATTTGCATGGAGTGAGGACAGTGGATACATAATATACTGACTTTTGAAGAGGGAATTTATGTCCGTCCGCTTCTCGTTCGATGACGAGCACTGCGCTTACAACTTGGTGAGTTGCCGCGATGTATAATAGCATTGGTTCGCCGATGTTTGGCGCAGCCAGGATTGGGTTGGTTGCCAATATGGCTTTTATTTCTTCCAATCCGGCTATGGCAGCGTCCGTCCACTTGAAGTGTTCGGTGCACCAAAGGAGGCGATAAAGGGGTAATGCCTTTTCTCCTAAGCGGGAGATAAAGCGGCTTAGAGCCGCCACACATCTAGTTAAATTCTGGGTTTGTTTGAGGTCTGTTGGGGTAGCCAACTGTGACAAAGCTCGGATTTTGGCTGGATTAGCTTCAATACCTCTACTGGAGACAATGAAACCCAGGAGCTTTCTGGCCGGTACGCCGAAACGCATTTTTCTGGATTGAGCTTGATGTCGTATGTTCGGAGGTTGTCGAATGTGAGCCTCAAGTCGTCTATCAAAGAGTCGACGTGTTTAGTTTTGACGACCACATCATCTACGTATGCCTCTGCTGTTTTGCCGATTTGTTTCTCCAGACATGTCTGAATCATGCGCTGATATGTTGCGCCGGCGTTTTTGAGCCCAAAAGGCATTGTGTTGAAACAGAAGGGACCGTATGGTGTGATGAATGCCGTTGCGGCTTGGTCGGACTCCACCATCTTGATTTGGTGGTAACCGGAGTATGTGTCGAGGAAACACAATGACTCGTGTCCTGCGGTATCATCAATAATTTGATCAATGCGGGGGAGGGGGAAGGGATCCTTTGGGCAAGCTTTATTGAGGTCCTTGAAATCGACACAAAGGCGCCAGGATTTATCCTTCTTTGGTACCATCACCAGGTTTGCTAGCCAGTCCGGGTGTTTTATTTCTTTGATGAATCCGGCCTCCAATAACTTGGCTAGTTCCTCTCCCATGGCCTGTCTCTTAGGTTCGGAGAAACACCGAAGAGCCTGCTTGACCGGCTTGAATCCCTTTAGGATATTGAGGCTATGCTCGGCCAGCCTCCGTGGGATTCCTGGCATGTCTGAAGGATGCCAGGCGAATATGTCCCAATTCTCGCACAGGAACTCTCGTAGTGCGGCGTCCACGGCGGGGTTTAACTGTGCCCCGATGGAGGCTGTTTTCGTAGGGTCCATTGGGTGGACTTGGAATTTGACTATTTCATCCACTGGTTTAAAAGAGGTGGACTTGGATCTCTTGTCGAGTATCGCGTCGTCCCTGTCCACCGTGGAGCGTAGCGTGGTTAATTCCTCGGCCGAGAGGGCTTCGGATAATGCCTCGAGGGCCAGTGCGGCTGTTTTGTTTTCAGGGCGGAGTGTTGTGTCCGGATCACTGGTGAGAGTGATGATTCTGTTGGGCCCGGGCATTTTGAGCTTCATGTACCCATAATGGGGTACAGCTTGGAAGATCGTGAAAGCCTCACGTCCTAAAAGGGCGTGGTATCCACTGTTGAACGGGGCCACTTGAAATGTGATTTCTTCGGACCTATAGTTCTCTGGCGTACCGAATACCACATCTAGTGTGATTTTCCCAGTGCATCGTGCTTCCCGACTGGGTATGATTCCTCTGAAGGTTGTCCTACTTTGCTCAATGCAGTTCCAGTCTATTTCCATTTTTTGAAGAGTTTCCTCATAGATGAGGTTTAATCTGCTGCCGCCGTCCATGAGTACTTTGGTGAGTCGAAAGCCATCCACGATTGGACTGAGGACCAGTGCGGCTGGTGCTCTGGCTGTTCAGAATTTAGGTTCGTCACTGGCATTGAAGGTAATAGTCGTGTCACTCCATGGATTTATTGCTGCTACGTGGAAGATTTCAGCAATGCTGCAGGGTGTTCGCTTGCGCCTATTATTTGACACGAAGGTCTCAAAGACTGTTAAAACCGTATTGTTATCCACGGGATGGTGCTCTGTAGTATTTGGGATAAGAAGATCCTCACCACTTTTGGCCACCTGCCGGAGTATCCAACATGCTCTAAGGCTGTGGGTTGGTATTGTATCCGCTGTGCTATGAATTTTGCAGGGTCCGTTAAGCCATCCCTCCAATATGGTTCCGTGCCCTGTAGAGGGTTTTTGTTTCTTTGTAATGAACTCGGGTGTCGTATGATAGTGCACCCTTTTACCTCAGACTAGGTGCATATTCAGAGTCGGATTATCCCAAAATTTTGTTTCAGTTTTCCAGGGACTTTCCATCGCACAGTACTTTCGTACTATGGACGCCAAGTCGGCGAAGCGTGATATGTCACGGCGACTTATGGTGTTGAGGATTCCCTTGCCCATGCAGTTATTGCAGAAAAGTGAGACTGCGTCTTCCTCGCGGCAGTCCTTAACCTTGTTCATCACAAGGAGGAATCTGGCCCAATAATGATGTACTGTTTCATGGGGCTCTTGCGTGATGTGGGAAAGATCATTTATGTCTGGGTGGGTGGGTGGATTTGAGTCCGGACCCCTACCCGATCTGAGACCCAGGGGTCGAGGGGTTTTCGATGTTGGAAGTTCGGATTCCGGTATGTTGCTCGATGAGTCTGGCCCGCTGCCTGACTCTAGGTTCAGGGTTTGGGTGATGTCCTCCCATAAACGGGTATCCGGCTCAGAGAGCTCAGGAATTCAGACATAGTTAGTCCTCAAGATAGAGGAAGAATCGCCGCATTGTTCCTCCACCACCGCAACATGATGGGTGACCGGCGGAGAGTTAATCTCCCTTCGATCGGGTTTAAGCCCAATCCGATCATAGTCCGTAGCGACTCCCAAGGCGGCGATGTGATCCAAGAGTTCGTTTAGGGAAGAGAGCTCCATTGGATCCATCTTCTCGGCGAATTCCGAGCTGATGTGGAGGCTGTTTTTGATGACCCGAGAAGTCATCGTCGGTGCAGCGGCCGAACAAGCGGTCATGACGAAACTGCCTAGCCGGAGAGTTTGGCCGACAGCCAGAGCTCCCCCAGCGGTAATGTTTTTTTTAACAACGAGATGAGGCATCCTTCCTTACGGCGACGTCACAGAGGAACTCGGGTAGGGGTCCCGAACTGTGCTTCCAAGGCGGATGTTAACAGGAGGCAGGGGACACGATGTTTTACCCACTCTTGATGGAAGTAAAACCCTACGCCCTGCTTGATTTATTCTTGATGATATGAGTATTACAATAGTTGATCTACCACGAGATCGGAGAGGCTAAACCCTAGAAGCTAGCCTATGGTATGATTGTATGTTGTCCTACGGACTAAAACCCTCCGGTTTATATAGACACCAGAGGGGGCTAGGGTTACACAAGGTCGGTTCCAAAGGAGGAGATATACATATCCGTATTTCCTAGCTTGCCTTCTACGCCAAGTAGAGTCTCATCCGGACCCGAGACGAAGTCTTCAATCTTGTATCTTCATAGTCCAACAGTCCGACCAAAGGATATAATCCGGCTGTCCGGATACCCCCTAATCCAGGACTCCCTCAGACACCTTCTTCGAAAGAGTTTCCTTACTATGCCTCACCCACCACACTATTTCGTGTTCCAAAGGGGAGGCGCTAGACGCCACAACGTGCACCAGAAGCGTCTCCGAGGAGAACGGCGCCCGCGCCGAGCATATCTTCGAAGAGGAAGGCAAATGATAACATGGCAGAACCCTCGTCAAAGAGGTAAGGCTTTCTTTTCAAGAATACATCTTCTGATCGCCACATCAAATCGTGATGCCATTCGCCGCATTCTATCAGGAGAAGTATCCGCCGGACTATGTCCGAGGATCCGGCCGGACGTGCCTCCACTAGTCAGGTTCCGGACCCTGCCCTAAGGACGGGGGCTGACACGGGAGTGGCGCCGAACTATCCTTCCACAAAGTATTCAGATGATATGTCCATCACGAACACTGAAGTGGAGAGTGCCATGAATCATCATCGTCAGAGGGCCGCTCTTCGTGACCCCGACTTTTCAAAGGAGGAATTTGATGCCTTCAGCTCAGCCGATGCGTACATCCGAGCTGCTCGGGATGGGCTTGCCAGAGCCACGGACCAGCATCTGAAAGATATGCGGGTAAGTGTAGATTTAATGATCATACACCAGTAGCCCTGAGACTTAAAGTAGTTGATACAACTGATTTAAGGATCATTGTATAACCAGGTGCTTACAAAGAAGAACAACCTGTTATCTTAGGAACTAGAAAAGTATCAGACCCAGCTAATTGCTGCCAATGCCGAACTGGAGAAATCCAAGAAGGCGTCTCCTGGTAATGTTGCCCTCCATCGAGAAAACATAATGGTATACCAATAATGCTAACACGGTTGCTCACCTCTTAATAGGATCATTAGATCAACTACAATAGCAACTGAAAGCCGCTCAAGGCAGAGAACGAGAAGCCAAAAAACTACTAGCCGTGGGTGACCGTGTGCAAACACGAGTTGTGGAGGATAAGAACAAACTCCAGGATTCCAAAAGTCAGCTGGGCGAAGAACTGAAAGATGTGCGGGCCCAGCTGGCTGACTCCGTAAAGGAGAATAAAAGGTTGCGAGGTGGCATATTCAGTATGTGGTCTTACCTTCGAATAATTCGCAGGTAGAGGGAACTGACAGAATTATGTCTGCAGGTATGCTGACCGGTCGTCCCGAAGAGGAGATGTCCGGATTCTTGAGAAATCTGCTACAAGAGCTGTCGCAAGTGCACAAGCAGGCTCGGCAGGCAATGCAAGTGTTGCCAAGGCCTTATGGCCATCTGCCTCCCCTCTAGGAAAGATGGAGGATCTTATACAACTATTCAAGGGAGCACGGCGGCGCTTTCGATTGTGAAAGATATCGGCCTGCCGGGAAGGTGCACGAGAGCCTGGGCGATGGTGAAAACACGGTATACCAAGCTTGATCCGAATCAGATGGCTCGGGTCAGACCTCTAGGGTCAGATGGAAAATAAGTTAGAGAGCCTGCTGGACGGTATAGAGGAGGAAATTTTTGAGTCCACATGACTATGTACTTTCCTTGACATATGTAACTCTAGCGGAATTATAAAATGATTGTCATGGCAGACCTTTTCGCTTCGACCTCTAGACCCGAAGGTGCGGAGTGTTTACGAATACCTGAGCGGTAAAATAGACCGGGGTATGCGTGGAAACCAGGCGTAGGGGTCATAGTTGCTTGAACAGACAAGTTGTATCCGGCTAGTTATGTTATATTACATTATCATTGTAAGAAATATCTTCCAGAGAGAATAGTTCCGTTAAGGGTTCCTTTCCCTGGGTGTGCATGCGTTAAAATTCATGTCCGAACTGTGATTGGAAAAAATCGCAGTATACGTAACATCTGGGGGTTCGCCATGGAGTGAATGCAAAAACATATTTAATCCACTAACCGAATATTCCCTTAAGAACTCTAGCTTTTGGCTTCACCCAGTCTGAGGTACACATCCGAATGACTCGACAGTAACAATTGCAGAGGTGCTCCCTTTATGCCCTAGCCGAACTAACGGGAACGTAGGGCATAAGCACAGGAGCTAGGCAACCCAGCTTGGCCAAAACTTAAGTCACATCGATGCATATAATGGTGAAGAAAAGGTACATATGGGAAAAATGCATATAACTCTAGCGAAAACTTAAGCCCCCAGGTATAATGGACGTACATGTTCGAGGATGTGTACATCATAGGTGCACGGTTTAGCCGTGCGAAAGCTTCAAGGCTTAGAAAAAAAGGAAGAACAAAAAGAGAGGAAAAAATAAAGGAAACAACAGGGAGAAGGGGACGAACAAATAGTTCGACGCTAGGCATAGAATCTTTGGAGTCTGGCCGCATTCCAGGGGTTCGGCTCTAGGCGATTGTCTGATGCAGCACGCAGGCGGTACGCTCCTCTAGTGAGAACTTCGTCAATGATGAAGGGACCTTCCCACTTGGGCTTGAGTTTGTCCTTTTTCTTCTCCGGCAAGCGTAGAACAGGTTCACCAACATTATAAGTCTTGGCCCATACTTCTCTACTCTGATATCTGCCGGCCTGTTATTGATAAAATGCGGAACGAGCTTTGGCAACATCATGCTCTTCCTCCAGGGCATCTAGGCTATCCTGCCGATCAAGCTCGGCCTCTCTCTCTTCATACATGCGCACTCGAGGTGAGTCATGAATAATATCGCAGGGCAACACAGCCTCCATGCTGTACACCGTGAAGAAAGGTGTATATCTAGTAGTGCAGTTGGGCGTGGTCCGCAGCCCCCAGAGTACCGACTCAAGCTCCTCAACCCAGTGGTTGTTTGATTCTCTCAAAGACTACACTAGTCTGGGTTTGATGCCGCTCATAATAAGACCATTGGCCTGTTCGACTTGACCATTTGTCTGCGGGTGATAGACAGAGGCGTAATCGAGCTTAATGCCCAGAGTAGCACACCAAGTTTTCACCTCATCGGCTATGAAAATTGGAGCCATTATCGGTGATGATGCTATGTGGAACACCATAACGGTGCACCACGCCGGATATGAATTTTATCACTGGCCCTGCCTCAGTCATTTTAACTAGTTTGGCCTATATCCACTTAGTGAATTTATCCACCATGACCAGCAGATACTTTCTCTTATGGCTTCCTCCTTTAAGGGGTCCGACCATATCGAGCCCCCAGACCACGAAAGGCCAAGTGATGGGGATTGTTTGTAGAGTGGTGGGGGGCATATGGCTTTGGTTGGTGAAGAGCTGGCATCCGACGCAGCGTTGGAAAAGGTACTGTGCATCTGCTCGAGCCGTCGGCCAATAAAAACCTATACGGAAGGCCTTGCTAACAAGGGCCCGAGCTGTGGCCTGGTAACCACCGATACTGGCAAGAATTTCAGCCAAGAGCTGCCGCCTCTCTTCCTCGGAGATACATCTTTGAAGAACTCTGGTAGCACTTTTCTTGTAGAGCTCTCCGTCATGAACCTTGTAGGCCTTCGAACGCCGGACAATGCAGCGAGCCTCATTCTGATCCTCTGGGAGTTCTCTCCTATTAAGGTAGGCCAACAAGGGTTCAGTCCATGGGGCAATGGCTGCCTTGATGTGATGGGCCGACAGTGCTATTTCGGTGGCTGAGCCCCCGATAATATCGTTGTGTTCGGAATCTGGGGTTGTGTTCGGATCCGGACTGGTGTTGCTGCTCTCCCCTTGCCACACCACGAATGGCTTAAAAAGCCTTTCTAGGAAGATGTTAGGTGGGACGGGGTTGCGCTTAGCGCCGATGCAGGCAAGGACGTCCGCCACTTGATTACTTTCTCGAGCCCCTCGAACCGAGCCGACATTTTTAGGACGGCGTTGCGATAAGCCGCCATCTTCGGATCTTTGGCATCAAAATCTCCATTTATTTGAGATATTGTGAGGTTTGAGCTCCCGCGCACTTCCAGGAGTTGTATGCCCATGGAGATATCCATCCGGAGACCATGCAATAAGGCCTCGTATTCGGCTGCGTTATTGGAGTCTGTGTATAATGTTTGGAGCACGTACTGGACTACGTCTCCAGTGGGGGACGTTAAAATGACGCCCGCTCCTAATCCGGCCAGCATTTTGGAGCCATTGAAATACATAACCCAGTTGGAATATGTGCCGTACTATTTAGGGGGTTCGGCCTCTATTGATTCGGTGACGAAGTCTGCCAGTACTTGGGATTTGATGGCTCGATGCAGTTTGTATGTTATGTCGAATGGAAGGAGCTCAATAGCCCATTTGGCTATCCGGCCCATAGCATAGCGGTTGTTTATTATGTCATTGAGTGGTACTTCAGAAGCCACAGTGATAGAACATTCTTGAAAGTAGTGTTGTAGCTTCCGGGATGCCATGAAGACCGCGCATGCTATCTTTTGATAATGAGGGTACCGGGATTTGCATGGTGTGAGGACAGTGGATATGTAGTATACCGACTTCTGAAGCGGGAATTTGTGTCCGTCCTGCTCCCGCCTGGTGTGTTGCCGATATGTATAATAACATGGGTTCGCCGACATTCGGCGCGGCTAGGATTGGCTTGCTTGCAAGAAGGGTTTTTATTTCTTCCAGTCCGGCTGTTGCCGCATCCGTCCATTCGAAGTGATCGGTGCGCCGGAGGAGGCGATACAGTGGCAATGCCTTTTCTCCCAATCTGGAGATAAAGCGGCCTAGAGCTGCCACGCATCCTGCGAGTTTTTGGACCTGTTTAAGGTCCATTGGCGTAGCCAATTGTGACAAAGCTCGGATTTTGGCTGGATTTGCTTCAATTCCTCTATTGGAAACGGTGAAGCCTAGCAGCTTTCCAGCAGGGATGCCGAAAACACATTTTTCTGGATTGAGCTTGATGTCATATGCACGGAGGTTGTCGAATGTGAGATGTAAATCGTCTATTAGTGAATCGACGTGCCTAGTTTTAATGACAATGTCGTCCATGTATGCTTCAACTGTCTTGCCGATCTGTTTCTCCATGCATGTTTGAATCATGTGTTGGTAGGTGGCCCCGGCATTTTTGAGCCCGAAGGGCATGGTGTTGAAGCAGAATGGCTCATATGGGGTAATGAATGTCGTTGTGTCTTGATCGGACTCCTTCATTTTGATTTGATGGTATCCGGAATATGCGTCGAGGAAGAACAGTGAGTCGTGTCCTGCGGTGGCCTCAATGATATGGTCGATGTGGGGGAGGGGGAAGGGATCCTTAGGGTAGGCCTTATTGAGGTCTTTGAAATCGACGCACATGCACCAGGATTTATCCTTCTTTGGCACCATCATCAAGTTTGCTAGCTAGTCCGAGTGTTTTATTTCTCTAATGAATCTGGCCTCGATTAGCTTGGCTAGCTCCTCCCCCATAGCTTGACGTTTCAGTTCGGAAAAGCGCCGTAGTGTTTGCTTGACTGGTTTATATCCCTTCAATATATTGAGGCTGTGTTCGGCCAATCTGCGTGGGATTCCTAGCATATCCGAGGGGTGCCAGGCGAATATATCCCAATTATCGCGCAGAAACTCTCGTAGCGCGGCGTCGACCGTTGGGTCTAGTTGTGCCCCGATAGATGTTGTCTTCTTGGGGTCCGTTGGATGGACTTGGAATTTGACTATTTCTTTGCTGGTTTGAAGGAGGTGGATTTGGGTCATTTATCCAGCATTACAATGTCCCTATCCACCGTGGAGCGTAATGCGGTTAATTCTTCGGCCGCTAGGGCTTCAGATAATGTCTCAAGGGCCAAGGATGCGGTTTTATTTTCGACGCGGAGTGCTACGTCCGGATCACTGGCGAGAGTGATTATGTCGTTGGGCTCGGGAATCTTGAGCTTCATATACTCGTAGTGAGGTATAGCTTGGAAGCGTGTAAATGCATCTCACCCCAATAGGGCGTGATATCCACTGTTGAAAGGGGCCACTTGGAAGGTTAATTCTTCGGTCCGATAGTTCTCTGGTGTGCCGAATACCACGTCGAGCGTGATTTTTCCTGTGCATCGTGCCTCCCAACTAGGAATAATTCCTCGGGAGGTCATGCTACATTGCTCAATGCGGCTCCTGTCTATTTCCATTTTACTGAGTGTATCCTCGTAAATGAGGTTTTGTCTGCTACCGCCGTCCATGAGAACCTTGGTGAGCCAAAAGCCATCCACGATCAAACTGAGGACCAAGGCGGCTGGTGCCCGGACTGTCCTGAATTTTGGTTCATCATCGGCATTGAAAGTTATGGCCGTGTCATTCCAAGGGTTTGTTGCTGCAATTTGGCAAACTTCGGTGAGGTCGCGGAGTGCCCTTTTGCGCGTACTGTTTGAAGCGAAAGTCTCGAAGACCGTCAATACTCAGAGGTCGTCGTCTTCTAGGGGATATTGCTCTGGGTTGTTTTTGGTGAGGATATCCTCGCCGTTCTTGGCCACCTACCGGAGTATCCAACATGGTCTAAGGCTGTGGGTTGATATAGTATCCGGTGTTGCCTGTAACTTGCATGGTCCATCGAGCCATCCCACCAGAACAGTTCCGTGTCCCGTAACGGACTTATATTTCTTTACCATTGGGCCGGGCGTGCCACGAGGGTGCGTCCTTTTCACCAAAACGAGGGTTTGGGTCGAAACCGGCGGTTCCCAGTGAGCTGCCTGAGTTTTCCAGGCGCTTTCTGTTGCGCATTACTTTTATACTATGGTTGCTAAGTTTGCAAAGCGTGATATGCGACGACAGTTGATGGCGTTGAGGATTCCTTCATCCTTGCAATTGTTGCGGAATGCTGAGATCACGTCTTTGTCGCGGCAATCTTCAATCTTATCTTGGACAAGGAGGAGTCTGGCCCAGAAGTGAGACTGTTGTCGTATGCCCATGAGAGCGCTTATATCTGGGTGGGTGGGTAGTTTGAAATCCGAACCCTGACCCAATTTAGGATCCGGAGTTTGAAGAACTTCCGAACTTAGTAGTTCGGGCTCTAGGATGTCAACTGATTTTTTGGGCTTGTCTTCCGATTCTATGTTCGGAGGACAAGGCATGCCCTTCTGCAGGTAGGTGTCCGGCTCTTCAAGCTCGGAGATCAGAACGTAGTTCGTCCTCAATATAGAGGAAGAGTTGTCGTCTTGATCCTCTACTAGCGCTATTTGATGGGTGATCAGCGTAGTTTTAATTTCTCCCTGGTCGGGTTTAAGCCCAATCCGATCATAGTCTGTGGTGACCCCCAGGGTGGCGATACAATCCAGGAGCTCGTTTAAAGACGACAGCTCTGCCGGATCCATCTTCTTGGAGTATTTGGAGTCAACATGGAGGGGATTTTCAATGACCCGATAAGTCATCATCGGCTTAACGGCCGAACGGGCGGTCATGATGAAGCCGCCCACCCGGAGGGTTTAGCCTGGGGCTAGTGCTCCTCCGGAGGTGACATTGTCCTTGGGAACAAGGCGAGCCATCAATCCTATCTTTCGTCGTCATAGCGGAACTCTTAAAGAAAGCACCAATGTCGGTGTCAAAACCGGCGGATCTCGGGTAGGGGTTCCCGAACTGAGCGTCTATGGTCGATGGTAATAGGAGACAGGGGACACAATGTTTACCCAGGTTTGGGCCCTCTCTATGGAGGTAATACCCTACTTCCTGTTTGATTGATCTTGATGAATATGAGTATTACAAGAGTTGATCTACCACGAGGTTGTAATGGCTAATCCCTAAAAGTCTAGCCAGTCTGACTATGATTATGAGGATATTTGTCTATGGACCTAGCCCTCCGGTGTTTATAGACACCGGAGGGATCTAGGCTTACATAAGGTCAGTTACAGAGAAATGAATCTTCATATTTTGGACGCCATGCTTGCCTTCCATGCCAAGGAGAGTCTCATCCGGACACGGGTAGAGTCTTCGGTCTTTGTATCTTCATAGCCCATCAATCCGGCCTATGTCCAATAGGTCGGACGCACGAGGACCCTAAGGGAGTCCTGGACTAAGGGGTCCTCGGGCGTCCGTCCTGTTCGCCATGGGCCGGACCGGTGGGCTTTGAAGATACAAAGACCGAAGACTGCACCCGTGTCCGGATAGGACTCTCCTTGGCGTGGAAGGCAAGCTTAGCGACCAAATATGTAGATTCCTTTCTTGTAACTGACCTTGTGTAACCATAGATCCTCCCGGTGTCTATATAACCTGGAGGACTTAGTCCGAAGGAGAGACTCATGATCATAGCCATACAAGCTAGACCTCTAGGGTTTAGCTATTACAATCTCATGGTGGATCAACTCTTGTAATACTCATATTCATCAAGATCAATCAAGCAGGACGTAGGGTATTACCTCCATAGAGAGGGTACGAACCTGGGTAAAACATTGTGTCCCTTGTCTCCTGTTACCATCAACCTTAGATGCACAGTTTGGGACCCCCTACCCGAGATCCACCAGTTTTGACACCGACATTGATGCTTTCATTGAGAGTTCCACGGTGCCGTCTACGAAAGGGTTGATGGCTCGAATAATCGTCAAGGAAAATATCACCTCCAGAGGAGATCTGGCCTCAGGCCAGACCCTTCGGCTGGGTAGTTTTATCATGACCGCCCGTTTGGCCCTTGAGCCGACGATGATGACCTCTCGAGTCATCGAAAATCACCTCTGCATTGATTCTGGATACGCCAAACGGATGGATCCGATGGATTTATCATCTTTAAGAGAACTCCTAGATTGCATTGCCGGCTTGGGGGTCACTACAAACTATGGTCGGATTGGGCTTAAACCCGGCCAGAGAGAAATTAAATCACCACCGATCACCCACCAGATAGCGGTAGTCTAGGAGCAAGATAACTCTTCCTCTATATTCAGGACGAACTATGTTCGGATCTCCGACCTCGAGAAGCCGGACACCTACCGGCAGAAACGCACGCCTTGTCCTCCGAACATACAATCAGACGATAAGCTTCAAAAATCAGTTGATATCCTGGAGCTCGAACCACTAAGTCTGGAAGATCTTCGGACCCCGGACCCAAAATTGGGTCAGGGTTTGGATTTAATTCCACCCACCCGCCCAGAAATAAGCGATCTCTTGAGCACGCCGCAGCAATCTCAGGAAACGGTCCACTAATTTTGGGCAAGATTCCTCCTTGTCAGAAACAAGATCAAAGATTGCCGTGACGAAGACGCGATCTCAGCGTTTCGCAACAATTGCACGGACGAGGGAATCCTCAACGCCATCAACCGCCGTCACATATTACACTTTGTGGACTTGGAAACTATCGTGCAGAAGTACACAGCAATGGAAAGCACCTGGAAAACTCAGGCAGCATGGTGGGGACCAGCAGTCCCCACTCAACCCCTGTTCAGACAAAAAGGGCGCACCCTCATGGCACGCCGGGACAAATGGTAAAGAAACACAAGCCCGTTACGGGGCGCGGAACCATTCTAGAAGGATGGCTCGACGGGCCATGCAAAAGACACACAACACCGGATAGCATACCAACCCACAACCTTAGAGCATGTTGGATACTCCTGTAGGTGGCCAAGAGCGGTGAAGATATCCTCACCAGGAATACCCCAGAGCAACCCCCCCAGAAGACGACGACCTCAGAGTATTGATGGTCTTCGAGACATTTGCCTCAAACAATAGGCGCAAAAGGGCACTCCGCGGACTCGCCGAAGTCTGCCAGATTGCAACAATAAACCCTTGGAATGACACGGCGATAACCTTTAATGCTGGCGATGTGCCAAAATACAGGGCAGTCTGAGCACCAGCCGCCTTGGTCCTCAGCCCAATTGTGGATGGTTGTTGGCTCACCAAGGTTCTCATGGACGGAGACAATGGACTAAACCTCATCTATGAGGATACAATAGAAAAAATGGAAATAGACAGAAGCCGCATCGAGCAAAGTAACACGACCTTCCGAGGAATCATTCCCAGTCAGGAGCACGGTGTGTGGGAAAAATCACACTCGACGTGGTATTCGGCACACCAGAGAACTATCGGTCCGAAGAAATAACCTTCCAAGTGGCCCCTTTCAACAACGGATATCACGCCCTCTTAGGGCGAGATGCATTTACGCGCTTCCAAGCGGTACCCCATTATGGATACATGAAGCTTAAGATGCCTAGGACCAATGGTATAATCACTCTAGCCAGTGACCTAGACATAACACTCTGTGCCGAGAATAAAACCGCATCCCTGGCCCTCGAGGCATTATCTGAAGCCCTCACGGCCGAAGAATTAACCACGCTGCACTCCACGTTGGACAGGGACGATGTGGTCCTAGACGGACGACCCAAATCCACCTCCTTCAAACCGGCAGAAGAAATAATCAAATTCCAAGTCCATCCAATGGAACCCAAGAAGACAGCATCCTTTGGAGCACAACTAGACCCAACGGTTGACACCGTGCTACGAGAGTTCCTGTGTGAGAATTGGGATATATTCGCGTGGCACCCTTCTGATATGCCTGGAATCCCACGTGAGTCGGCCGAACACAGCCTTAATATATTGAAGGGATATAAACCGGTCAAGCAAACACTGCGGCGCTTTTCCGAACACAAACGTCAAGCTATGGGGGAGGAGCTAGCCAAGCTAATCGAGGTAGGATTCATTAGAGAAATAAAACATCTGGACTGGCTGGCAAACCTGGTGATGGTTCCAAAGAAAGACAAGTCCTGGCGCATGTGCGTCGATTTCAAAGACCTCAACGAGGCTTGCCCTAAGGATCCCTTCTCCCTCCCCCGCATTGACCAGATCATTGATGCTACCGCAGGACACGACTCATTATGCTTCCTTGACGCATATTCCGGATACCATCAAATCAAACTGAAGGAGTCCGATCAAGCTGCAACAGCATTCGTCACCCCATACGGGCCATTCTGCTTCAACACCATGCCCTTCGGTCTCAAGAACGCCGACACCACTTATCAACGCATGATCCAAACATGCCTGGAGAAACAGATCGGAAAGACAGTTGAAGCCTATGTGGATGACATCGTAATCAAGACAATGCATGTCGAAATACTAATAGACGACCTACGCCTCACATTTGACAACCTCCGCGCATATGACATTAAGCTCAATCCGGAAAAGTGTGTTTTTCGCGTCCCCGCAGGAAAGCTGTTGGGCTTCATCGTTTCCAATAGAGGAATTGAAGTAAATCCAGCCAAAATCTGAGCTCTGTCACAATTGGCCACGTCAACAGACCTTAAACAAGTCCAAAAATTCGCGGGTTGCGTGGCAGCTCTAAGCCGCTTTATCTCCAGATTGGGAGAAAAGGCACTGCCACTCTATCGCCTTCTACGGTGAACCGATCACTTCGAGTGGATGGACGCGACAACAGCCGGACTGGAAGAAATAAAAACCCTTCTAGCGGGCAACCCAATCCTGGCCACACCAAACATCAGCGAACCCATGTTGCTATACATATCAACAACACATCAGGTGGTGAGCAATGTACTCATCGTTGAACGAGAACAGGATGGACACAAATTCCCGCTTCAGAAGCCAGTATACTACGTATCCACTGTCCTTACACCGTGCAAATCCCGGTACACCCATTATCAAAAGATAGCCTACACGGTCTTCATGGCATCCCGAAAGCTACGACGCTACTTCCAGGAGTGTTCGATCACGGTGGCTTCCGAAGTACCACTCAACGACATACTAAACAACCGCGATGCCACAGGCCGGATTGCCAAATGGGCCATTGAGCTCCTCCCATTTGACATTACATATAAACCACGTCGAGCTATTAAATCCCAAGTACTGGCTGACTTCGTTGCCGAATGGACAGAGGCCGAACTCCCTGAAGATTATGGCACATATTCCAATTGGGTTATGTATTTCGACAGCTCCAAAATGCTGGCAAGACTAGGAGCGGGCGTCGTTTTAACATCCCCTACTGGAGACATCGTTCAGTATGTACTCCAAATACTATACACAGACTCCAATAATGCAGCCGAATACGAGGCCTTATTGCATGGTCTCCGGATGGCTGTCTCCATGGGCATAGAGCACCTGGAAGTGCGTGGGGACTCAAACCTCGCAATATCTCAAATAAATGGAGACTTTGATGCCAAAGACCCAAATATGGCAGCTTATCATAATTCCGTCCTAAAACTGTTGGCTCGGTTCGAGGGACTCGAGTTCCATCATGTGGCCCGAGAAAGTAATCAAGAGGCGGACGTTCTTGCTCGCATAGGCGCTAAGCGCGACCCCATCCCACCAAACATTTTTCTGGAAAGGCTTTTTAAGCCATCCGTGGTGTGGCAGGTGGAGGGCGGCAACACTAGTCCGGATCCGAACACAACCCCAGATTCCGAACACACCGATATTGTCATAGGCTCAACCACCGAAATAACACCATTGGCCCATCTCATTATGGCAGTCATTGCCCAATGGAACGAACCCTTCCTGGCGTACCTTAATCAGAAGGAGCTTCCCGAGGATCAGAATGAGGCCCGCTGCATTGTCCAGCGTTCGAAGGCCTACAAGGTTCATGACGGAGAGCTCTATAAGAAAAGCGCTACCGAAGTCCTTCAAAGATGTATCTCCGAAGAGGAGGGGCGACAACTTCTGGCTGAGATTCATGCAGGTCCTGGTGGGCACCACGCCGCAGCTCGGGCACTTGTTAGCAAGGCCTTCTGTACAGGGTTTTATTGGCCGATGGCTCGAGCAGATGCATAGGACCTTGTCCAATGTTGCGTCGGATGCCAACAAAAGCAATATGCCCTCCACTGCCTTACAAACAATCCCCATCACTTGGCCTTTTGTGGTTTGGGGACTCGATATGGTCGGGACCGTTAAAGAAGGAAGCCATAAGAGAAAGTATCTGCTGGTCATGGTGGATAAATTCACTAAGTGGATAGAGGCCAAAACAGTCAAAACGACCGAGGCGGGGCCGATAATAGATTTTATATCCGGCATGGTACACCGTTATGGTGTTCCACACAGCATCATCACCAATAATGGCTCCAATTTCACAGCCGATCAAGTGAAAACTTGGTGTGCTAATCTGGGCATTAAGCTCGATTACGCCTCTGTCTATCACCCGCATACAAACGGTCAAGTCGAACGGGCTAATGGTCTTATTATGAGCGGCATCAAACCTAGACTAGTGCGGTCTTTGAAAGAATCAGACAAGCACTGGGTGGAGGAACTTGACTCCGTACTCTGGGGGCTACGGACCATGCCCAACCGCACTACTGGATATACACCTTTCTTCATGGTGTATGGTGCGGAAGCAGTGTTACCCTGCGACATTATTCATGACTCACCTTGAGTGCGCATGTACGAAGAGAGAGAGAGGTCGAGCTTGATCGGCAGGACAGCTCAGATGCCCTGGAGGAGGAGCACGATGTCGCAAAAGCCCGTTCTACATTTTATCAACAACAGGCTCGCAGGTACCAAAGCAGAGAAGTGCGGGCCAAGACTTATAACGTTGGTGAAGTCGTTCTATGCCTATCAGAGAAGAAAAAGGACAAACTCAAGCCAAAGTGGGAGGGTCCCTTCATCACTTACGAAGTTCTCACTGGAGGAGCATACCACCTGCGTGATGCGTCAGACAATCACTTGGAGCCGAACCCCTGGAACGCGGCCAGACTCCGACAATTCTATGCCTAGCGCCGAACTCCGTGTTCATCTCCTTCCTCCTCTTATTAATGTTATTTTTTTCTCTTTTCGTTTTTTTCTCTCTTTTTGTTTTGCTATTTAGCCCTACGGCTTTAGTACGGCTAGACCGTGCTCCCCTGATGCATACATCTCCAAATATGTACGTCCATTATACCTGGGGGCTTTTTCTACTGAAGCTTGCTATTATTCTTCGAGCATCAAGCTCACCACATATGCGTTCTTCCCATATGTACCTTTTCTTCGCCATTATATGCATCGATATGACTTAAGTTTTGGCCAAGATGGGTTGCCTGGCTCCTCTGCTTATGCCCTACGTTCCCGTTAGTTCGGCTAGGGCATAAAGGGAGCACCTCTGCGATTGTTACTGCCGGGTCATCCGGATGTGTACCTCAGACTTGGTGAAGCCGAAAGCTAGTGTTCTTAAGGGAATATTCAGTCGGTGAATCAAAGACGTTTCTGCATTCACTCCATTATGAAACCCTAGAAGTTACTTACTCTACGATTTTTTAATCACAGTTCGGACATGCACATTAAACGCATGCACACCCAGGGAAAGGAACCCTTAACGTAACTATTCTCTCTGGAAGATGTTTCTTACATAATGTAATATAACATAACTAGCCAGATACACATTGTCTGTTCAAGCAACTATGACCCCTACGCCTGGTTCCCATTCATACCCCGGTATATTCTACTGCTAGGGTATTCAGAAACACTCTGCACCTTCGGGTCCAGAGGTCGAAGCGAAAAGGTCGGCCATGACAATTGTTTTTATAATCTAGCTAGAGTCATATATGTCAGGGAAAGTACATAGTCACTACAACTCAAAAATTTCCTTCTCTATGCCGTCCAGCAGGCGGTCTAATTTACAATCCTGCTGGGAATATTTGGCGGCTACCTCTACTTGGTCATATACTGAACTAATGGGAATTTCTTCCCCATTTGACACTAGCGGTCCAATTCGGGCCATGTGATTCGTATCCAGCTTGGTATACCGCGTTTTTACCATGGCCTAGGCCTCTCGCGCACCCTCTCGGCAGGCCGATATCTTCCATAGCCGGATACGCCGCCGCGCTCCCTTGAGCAACTCTACAAGCTTCTCCATACTCCCCGGAGGGCAGGCAAAATGCCATAAGGCCTTGGCTACACTCCGCATTGCCTGCCGAGCTTGCTCGTGCAACTGCGACAGCCCTTACAGAAGATCACTTGATGATCTGGACACCTCCTCTTCGGGACGGCCCGTCAACATACCTGCAATCATAGCTACATCAGCTAATTTAACCCCCAAACTGTTATAAGATAAATTCGGCCAAATACTGAATATGCCGCCTCGCAGCTTTTTGTTCTCCTTCAAGGAGTCGGCTAGCTAGCTGGGCTCGCACATCTTTCAGTTCTTTGCCCAGTTTGGTATTTGAATCCTTGAGTTTGTTTTTCTCCTCTCTGTCTCGGGTCAGAACATGCTCTCCTATGGCATGTTGTCTCTTCACCTCTTTTTTGCTCATTTGAGCGGCCTTCAGTTCCTCTCCTAGTTGGTACGATGACCCTGTTACGAGACAAGCAGCAGTTGCAATACAGCTGGCGTATAACTTTTTGTTTCTCGATCGAGGGAAATATTACCAGAGGACGCCTTCTTTAACTTTTCTAGTTCGGTGGTAGCAGCAGTTAGCTGTGTCTGGCACCGCTCCAGCTATTGGGCTAGCAGGCCGTTCTTCTCTGTGACAACCTGGTTATACAATGATCCTTAAAACATTTGTCCCAACTACTTCAAGTATCGGGGGCTACGGGCATATGGTTATCAAATTCGGACAAGGTAAACTTACCTGCACATCTTTCAAGTATTGCTCGGTCGCTCTGTTAAACCCATCTCGAGCAGCTCGGATGTATGCACCATACCAGCAGAGCTGAAGGCACCGAATGCCTCTTTTAAGAAGCGGGGATTTCGTAAAACGGCCCTCCGGCGCCGGTGATTCATGGCGATCTCCACTTCCGAATTGGTGACGAACATATTTTCTGAACCCTCGGCAGAAGGACAGTCCGGTGCCACTCCCATATCAGGCCTCGTCTCTTCGGCTGGGACCGAATCTTGGTTATCAGGAGTATGACCGGCCGGATCCCTAGACACACTCTGGTGGATACTTTTCCTACTGGAATACGGCGAGTGGCATTGAAGTCCTATCTCTAAGAAAGATTGTGGAGAACAACAATGAGAACCTCATTGCTAAACAGCTACAGCTGGAAGCTATGACCGACATGCTAGGCCGGTCTCACAGCCTTGCTCAGCAGCTTGCGCAGCAGTTCCCGCGCAAGGCTAACCTTTCTTGAACTTTCTTGGAAGTGGTCTCAGTTCAATATTATTTTGTTACGCTGCAATGGTGCCTAGTTTTTGTAATCTGCTTCTTCGTTGCGCTTTATGATCACTGGTGGCGAACTTCGATTCCCAGTGGATGTAATATACCATAAATCCTTTATTGTATAGTGTAGGTTTATTCTAAGTTACTATGCCATAATTTCTTTATTGTATAGAGTAGGTTTGTTCTTAATTCCAACTAGTTACGTGAAAAAATCTGATGTAGTCGACCGGACCGAAACATTCGCCTCTAACAAGCCTGGTTTTTAGTCGGCCACAATTGGGCCGGCCTGCATCTTTCTTGGGCCCGAATGGCCGTTGGGGCCTTCACACTTTGCGCCAGGGCCACAACTTACTCCAGCCTATATTCGGCCCAAATTTTAGTTGGGCCTTTGTGGACCCAGCGCTTAGTTTGGCCCATGTAGCATTGGGCCATTAACATGCTAAATATTCTTGTGGTCTATTACGGCCCAGAAGAAACCATGGATCTTTAGCAGGCTGAAATTCATGTTGGGCCTCAATTTTCACTAGTCGTCGACGGGCATTCAGCAGGCTGAAAGGTAGACCGGGCCTTTTTTGGCCGAGTTATATGACGGCCGTTACCAGGCCGAAACATATTTCGGGCCTTAGTTGGCCCACTGATATCATGGGCCTTTAAGAGGCCGAAAGCTTAGTACAGGTATGAACATGCTGAATTATACGACAGGCCTTTAACATGCCCAAAGTCACGTTGGGTTGAACTGTTGCCACCTTTATCATGGGCCGTTAGTGGGCGGTTGTCGCGTCGGACCATATATGGCGCATGGGCAGCATGGGCCATTCCCAGGCCGAAAGACACACCGGGCTGAAATGGGCCCATGTCTACATCGGGTCTCTAACATGCCTAAAGTCATTGGGCCGTAATTGGGCCCAAATATTCCGCGAATAATTAACGGGCCAGATCTGGCTTCGGGCTGTAAATGGGCCTTATTAAACATGCCATTATTGGGCTGGCCCTACCTGAGTAAGTACTACGGGCCTTTGACTGGGCCGGCCTTTTTAACCTATATGGGCCTTTGTTGGGCCGTGCCACATGTCGACGTATCATAGGCGCCTCCTGTCCAATGAATGGATGACATCTGTCCCAATGGTGAGCCAACACGTGTTTCCTCCAGCCAATGACAATTTTACACGTGGAAAATCCTCATTGGTCTGGGCTGTATCGGATCCAAAACCGGACCCGATAGCTTAACGGTGACCCGTTACGGTGGATGCCACGTGTCGGTCACCCTTGACGAAAGAACTTCTATGACACGCGATTTATCGTCATGGAAGTGGACACTTCCGTGATGATAATTTTGGTTATGTCATGGAACACTTCTACGACATCACAGGTATGACTATCTTGATTCTGTCATAAAATCATCATGGATGTACATGCATGACAGAAAACGTGACCTACTATGACAAACATGTATCATCACAGAAGTGTCTTTTTTTGTAGTGGAGGGGGCCTCACCAGCTGGCCACAAGGGTGGAGGGCGTGCCCTACCCCCTGGGCACTCCACTATCCTTGTGGGCCCCACGTGCCCCCCTCCACTTATTCTAGCACCCATCCACTCCTTCCTCCAGAAAAAATCACTCCATAGCTCAAACTCGTGTTCTTGCTCATTTTGCTGCCATTTTTGATCTCCTTGCTCAAAGCTCCATTCACAAAGCTGCTTTGGGGGATTTTTCTTCAGTATGTGACTCGTCCAATGGTCCAATTAGTTTTTGTTCTAGTGCTTTATTCATTGCAATTTTTTGCTGCTATGGTGACCTTGTTCTTGAGCTTGCATGTCAAATTTATATGGTCAAAAGTAGTTTTGATGCATGATATAGCCTCTAGGCACTTGTAGGAGTAGTTGCTATCAATTTTATTGAGTTTGGTTCACTTTTATTTTGAATCACTCAAAATTTCAGAAAATTTCAGAGGTAGAAAAATGTCTAGGATAATGTACCAAGGTGGTTCTTTGAGGAAGCAAGCACCGAGGCTCATGATACGCGAACCGAACCTTGAACCACCAAGAGAAGCTCAAGTGCAGCCTTGTGAGTGGTCGTTAAATGAATTTATGGTTTATGCAGGTTTCAAGGATGAGTTCTACGCATACGTACAAAATGCTGGCCTTGAGGATTTCTTGTCAGACAACTGCCTACAATATTACTATCTCACCGGTTCCTTTGTGCGGAGGTTTGAGTTTTCATCTAAGCATAATACTCATATTGTCTTGTTTGATCTTTATGATGAATCTTATACCATGGACCTAGAAGATTTTTGTGATGCATGCAAAATTCCACAATGGGGCCTTCTAAGTGAGCCTCACAAATCTGAATATAATGATTTCCTTGCTAGCATCACCATTGGAGAAACTAGAAATATCACACAAGCTACCATAGGGAGCATTCACTTTCCTGCCATACATTATTTTGCTCTCTTTATAGGAAGATGCATTAATGGTAAACATGATCATAGCCACCTTTGTGTTTTAGATCTTAGTGTCCTCAAGTGTGCGGTGTTAGGTGATAAGCGATATAACTTGGGGGGTATTATTGCGAGAAGGTTACATCATAATGCTAAAGATGGAGATTTATTTGGTGGGATTTATGCAACTCATTTAGCTAATTATTTGGGTGTACCCATAAGAGGATATGATATTGAGTTATCACCTGCTTTTCTAGATTATGGGGCTATGGTACGCTACCAGTTTCTTAAGATGAATGAACAGTTCCTCTAGTACCGACTAATCTTTGATAGACAGTGTGCTGTCCATGTTAATCTTCCTGCTCCTGCATTCTTTAACTTTCAGGTAAATGGGAGATATTTTATAACCAGAGAGGAGGAAAACGAGTATGAGAGAACAGCGGAGGCCGCTCGCCTCCATACTATAGCCCTTCAGGCAGTAGCCACTGCATCTCAGTACAACCCCGACTACAACTTTGGATATCCACTAGGCCAGCCGTGGCCGTAGACCAACTTAGGCCAAAGGCCTAAGCTTGGGGGAGTACGCATTTCTCATCGACATTACATTCATGTTCACACATATTTGAGTTGTCGGTGTTCATACTTTTTCATTGTATTATCCATTTTAGTTTATTCCTTTTTCTGCTTCTTCTTGTGTGTTTGAAAAACCTGAAGAAAAACCAAAAAAATAGTTGTAGTTTATTTCTTTCCTATGCATGCTTAGTAGTAGTATTAAAAGAAAACCCAAAAAGATTTCTCGCTCTTCTTTTGCTTGTTGGGAGCTTTCCTGTGTAAATAGTTTTTCTCGTTCTTGTTTTACTTTCTTCAGAAAAAACAAAAACTCCAAAAATATTTCAGTGTGTTTCTTTGTATTTATTTTCTTTTCTTTGGGGGTCGAGAAGAGAAGACCACGATGAAAATGTTGAGTGGCTCTCATAGGCATTATTGTTGATCTAACAAAGAGCCCATATTACCTTGTCTTATCCTTTGAATAAATGTTTGCAGATTCCAGCTTAGTCCAATGCACGTGCACTATTATTATTATCCACACCATTCGGTCATGCAAGTGAAAGGCAATAATGACGATATATGATGAAATGACTGAGATGAGGAGAAGCTAGTATGAACTCGACCTATCTAGTTTTTGTAAATATGATTAGTTCATCATTCCTAATTTAGCCTATTATGAATGAAACATGTTTGCAATGACAATTAGAGATTATAGTTACTCATGCCATGCTTAATTATCTAGGAGCTTATAATGGTTTACCTTGCGTGCCAACATGGAAATTAAAATGATTGTGATGTAGTATGAAAGGATGGTATCCTCCTATAAATGATCCAAGTGGCTTGACTTGGCACATGTTCACACATGTAGTTGAAACAAAATCAACATAGCCTCCACGATATTTATGTTCATGGTGATTTATATCCTACTCATGCTTGCATTCAATGTTGGTTAATCTCAATGCATTTTTATGACTGTTGTCGCTCTCTAGTTGGTCACTTCCCAGTATCTTTCTAGGCTTCACTTGTACTAAATGGGAATACTGCTTGTGCATCTACTTCCATAAACCCAAAGTTGTTCCATATGAGTCCACCATACCTTCCTATATGCGGTATTTACTTGCCGTTCCAAGTAAATTTTTAAGTGCCATACTCTAAACCTTCAGATGATAATCTTTTTTGTATGCTCAAATCGCTCATGTACCAACTAGGGTTTTCCATATCTTCCATTCTAGGTGGGTTATTCTCATGATGAGCGAACTCCCCTCATCATTCACGAGAAAATGGCTGGTAACCGGGATGCCCAGTCCTTTGCTCAAATCAAATCAAAATAATTGCAAACAAAACTCCCCCAGGATTGTTGTTAGTTGGACGGTACCCGTTGTTTCAGACCAGCCATGGAGTGTGCTTGTTGGTGGTGGGGGAGTATAAACTTTACCATTCTATTTTAGAACCGCCTATAATGTATGTAGCATGGAAGATACCGAGATCTCTTGGTTGTTATGTTGACAATGAAAGCATACCGCTCAAAATATTATTTATCTCTATTTCAAAACTCGAGCTCTGGCACCTCTGCAAATCCCCGCTTCCCTCTGCAAAGGGCCTATCTATTTACTTTTATTGTTGAATCATCATCCTCTTATAAAAAGCACCAGTTAGAGAGCACCACTGTCATGTGTATGCATTGCTCTTAATTTATATTGAGTATGACTGGATCTCTTTTACCATAAATTACAATGTCTAGTCAGTCCTTGATCTTCAAGGGTGCTCTGCATTTATGTTTTGCGATCTCAGAAAGGGCTAGCGAGATACCATCTTGTTATATCATATCATGACACTAGTAGAAAAAGGGGCTTTGGTCCAGCCAGAAAAAAGCATTAATCCCGGTTGCATTACGAACTGGGACTAATGTGAGCATTAGTCCCGGTTCAAGCGCCGAGGGCACCATACAGGCATTACTCCCGGTTCAAATGGGACCTTTAGACCCGGTTCGTGGCACGAACCGGTACTAAAGGTTAGACCTTTAGTACCAGTTCGTGCCACGAACCGGTACTATTGGGGTTTAGACCTTTAGTACCGGTTCGTGCCACGAACCAGTACTAATGGTGCAATTTTCAAATCCTACCCCCCCTGTGCATCGCCTTTTCAGTTTTGTAAAAAGCAAAAGAAAATGATAGAAACTTCAAAATTTAAAATCCTTCGAGAGGTAGTTATGTTACTACATCTACTAGTTATGAAAATTTAAAAACTTAAATTTGGACATGTTTTGCAAAAAATGTAGGGAAAATGTAAAACGGCTATAACTTTTGCATACGATGTCGGAAAAAAACGTATAATATATCAAAATGTTTGGAACGAAAATCGCATCCGATGGAGACCGCCTACGGCCTGTTTGCAAATTTTTAGAATCCTCAAATTCTAAAAGGAAAAAAAGTTATGCTCAAATTTCAGTTTTTTTTGAATTTTTGTTCACGAAGTATGGTCAAACTACTTATTCAAGAAGTATTAGTGTTACTAAATAATTATTCAAGAATATTAGTGTTACTAAATAATTATTTCAGTTTTTTTAAATTTTGGTCAACTATGGTCAAACTGTGGTCAAACTACTTATTCAAGAAATATTAGTGTTACTAAATAATTATTGATTTTTAGAACAATAGTTTAAAACTCAAACAGTGAAATGTGTGACTTCATGCTCAAGCTAAATTCCTGAGGGTTAATAGGATTGCCATCTTACTATTGTCAGGAAAACAACAAGTGCAGACTTGGAAACGAGGGAGAATAGAACCCGAAAGTTAAGCGTGCTCAGGCTGGAGTAGTGAGAGGATGGGTGACCGTTCGGGAAGTTAGATGATTTGGAATGATGAGGGGTGATTAGAGATTAAAGGTTAAATTGAGCAGTGATGAGGGGTGATTAGAGATTAGAGGTTAAAATAATTCAGAAATTTGAAATTCAAAAAAAAAATTCAAAAAAAATTAAAAAAAAATTCAAAAAAAATCATAAAATATCCTTTAGTACCGGTTGGTGTTACCAATTGGGACTAAAGGTGGACCTCCAGGCAACGGCCACGTGGAGGGCCTTTAGTCCCGGTTCCAGTTAGAACCGGGACTAAAGGGGGAGGCTTTAGTACTGATCCTTTAGTCCCGGTTCCAGAACCGGGACTAAAGGCCCTTTTCTTACTAGTGTGATTGTTTTGAGAAAGTGTTGTCATCCGAGATTTATTATTATTGCTCGCTAGTTTATTATGCCATTGATATGACTAAATGTGAGACCTACATGTTATTGTGAATATGGTTAGTACATAATATTTGCCGAAAACTTGAATGCTGGCTTTACATATTTGCAACAACAAGATCAAACATAGTTTGTAAAAGTTTTTCTTTATCACTTTCAGTTTGTCAACTGAATTACTTGAGGACAAGCAGTGGGTTAAGCTTGGGGGAGTTGATACGTCTCCATCATATCTACTTTGCCAAACTCTTTTGCCCTAGTTTTGGACTCTAACTTCAATGATTTGAATGGAACTAACCCAGACTGATGGTGTTTTTAGCAGAATTGCCATGGTGTTATTTTTGTGCAGAAATAAAAGTTCCCCGAATGACCTGAAACTTCATGGAGATGATTTTTGGAATTAATAAAAAACATTGGAGAAAGAATCAAGTGAAGGGGCCCACACTCTGGCCACAAGGGTGGGGGCGCACCCACCCCCTGGGGCACGCCATTCGTCCTTGTGGGCCCCCTGGACCTCCACCGACCTCAACTCCAACTCCATATATTCACGTTCAGGGAGAAAAAAATTCAAATAGAAGGATTCATCATGTTTTATGATACAGAGCCGCCACCAAGCCCTATTCTTCCTCGGGAGGGCAGACCTGGAGTCCATTTTGGGCTCCAGAGAGGGGAATCCGTCGCCATCATCATCATCAACCATCCTCCTCACCAATTTCATGATGCTCACCACCATGCGTGAGTAATCCCATTGTAGGCTTGCTGGACGGTGATGGATTGGATGAGATTTACCATGTAATCGAGTTAGTTTTGTTAGGGTTGGATCCCTTGTATCCACTATGTTCTAAGATTGATGTTGGTATGCCTTTGCTAAGCTTAATGCTTGTCACTAGGGCAAGAGTACCATGATTTCAGATCTGAACCTATTATGTTTTCGTGAATATATTTGTGTTCTTGATCCTATCTTGCAAGTCAATAGTCACCTGCTACGTGTTATGATCCGGCAACCCCAGAGTGACAATAGTCGGGACCACTCCCGGTGATGACCGTAGTTTGAGGAGTTCATGTATTCACTAAGTGCAAATGCTTTGGTCCGGTTCTCTATTAAAAGGAGGCCTTAATATCCCTTAGTTTCCAATAGGACCCCGCTGTTGGAAATATGCCCTAGAGGCAATAATAAAATGATTATTATTATATTTCCTTGTTCATGATAATTGTCTATTATTCATGCTATAATTGTGTTATCCGGAAATCATAATACATGTGTGAATACATAGACCATAACATGTCCCTAGTGAGCCTCTAGTTAACTAGCTCATTGATCAATAGATAGTCATGGTTTCCTGACTATGGACATTGGATGTCATTGATAACGGGATCACATCATTAGGAGAATGATGTGATGTACAAGACCAAATCCTAAGCATAGCGCAAGATCGTGTAGTTCGTTTGCTAGAGCTTTTCCAATGTCAAGTATCATTTCCTTAGACCATGAGATCGTGTAACTCCCGGATGCCGTAGGAGTGCTTTGGGTTTACCAAACGTCACAACATAACTGGGTGACTATAAAGGTATACTATAGGTATCCCCGAAAGTATCTGTTGGGTTGACACGGATTGAGACTGGGATTTGTCACTCCGTATGACGGAGAGGTATCTCTGGGCCCACTCGGTAATGCATCATCACAAAGAGCTCTATGTGACCAAGTGTTTGGTCACGGGATCATGCATTACGGTACGAGTAAAGTGACTTGCCGGTAACAAGATTGAACGAGGTATTGGGATACCGACGATCGAATCTCGGGCAAGTAACGTACCGACTGACAAAGGGAATTGAATACGGGATTGATTGAATCCTTGACATCGTGGTTCATCCGATGAGATCATCGTGGAACATGTGGGAGCCAACATGGGTATCCATATCCCGCTGTTGGTTATTGACCGGAGAGTCGTCTCGGTCATGTCTGCATATCTCCCGAACCCGTAGGGTCTACACACTTAAGGTTCGGTGACGCTAGGGTTGTAGAGATATTAGTATGCGGTAACCCGAAAGTTGTTCGGAGTCCCGGATGAGATCCCGGACGTCACGAGGAGTTCCGGAATGGTCCGGAGGTGAAGATTTATATATAGGAAGTCCAGTTTCGGCCATCGGGAAAGTTTCGGGGGTAATCGGTATTGTACCGGGACCACCGGAAGGGTCCCGGGGGTCCACTGGGTGGGGCCACCTATCTCGGAGGGCCCCATAGGCTGAAGTGGGAGGGGAACCAGCCCCTGGTGGGCTGGTGCACCCCCCATGAGCCTCCCCCTGCGCCTAGGGTTGGAAACCCTAGGGGTGGGGGGCGCCCTACCTGACTTGGGGGGAAAGTCCCCCCCTTGGCCGCCGCCCCCCCTTGGAGATTGGATCTCCTAGGGCCGACGCCCCCCCTTGGAGATTGGATCTCCTAGGGCCGGCGCCCCCTAGGGGTCCTATATATAGTGGGGGGAGGGAGGGCAGCCGCACCCAAGCCCTTAGTGCCTCCCTCTCCCCTCGTAACACGTCTCTCTCTCTCTCGTTGGAGCTTGGCGAAGCCCTGCCGAGATCACCGCTGCTTCCACCACCACGCCGTCGTGCTACTAGATCTCCATCAACCTCTCCTTCCCCTTGCTGGATCAAGAAGGAGGAGATGTCTTCCCAACCGTACGTGTGTTGAACGCGGAGGTGCCGTCCGTTCGGCACTTGGTCATCAGTGATTTGGATCACGACGAGTACGACTCCATCAACCCCATTCTCTTGAACGCTTCCGCTCGCGGTCTACAAGGGTATGTAGATGCACTCCCCTTTCCCTCGTTGCTAGATGACTCCATAGATTGATCTTGGTGATGCGTAGAAAATTTTAAAATTCTGCTACGTTCCCCTACAGTGGTATCAGAGCCAGGTTTATGCGTAGTTTCTATGCGCGAGTAGAACACAAGTTGTTGTGGGCATTGATTTTGTCAATTTACTTGTTGTTACTAGTCTTATCTTGATTCGGCGGCATCGTGGGATGAAGCGGCCCGGACCGACCTTACACATACGCTTACGTGAGACTGGTTCCACCGACTGACATGCACTAGTTGCATAAGGTGGCTAGCGGGTGTCTGTCTCTCCCACTTTAGTCGGATCGGATTCGATGAAAGGGTCCTTGTGAAGGGTAAATAGAAATTGGCATATCACGTTGTGGTTTTGGCGTAGGTAAGACACTTTCTTGCTAGAAACCTATAGCAGCCACGTAAAAAACTTGCAACAACAATTAGAGGACGTCTAACTTGTTTTTGCAGCGTGTGCCATGTGATGTGATATGGCCAAAAGGATGTGATGAATGATATATGTGATGTATGAGATTGATCATGTTCTTGTAATAGGAATCACAACTTGCATGTCGATGAGTATGACAACCGGTAGGATCCATAGGAGTTGTCTTAATTTATTTATGACCTGCGTGTCAACATAAACGTCATGTAATTACTTTACTTTATTGCTAAACCGTTAGCCATAGTAGTAGAAGTAATAGATGACGAGACAACTTCATGAAGAAACGATGATGGAGATCATGATGATGGAGATCATGGTGTCATGCCGGTGATGATGATGATCATGGCGCCCCGAAGATGGAGATCAAAAGGAGCAAATGATATTGGCCATATCATGTCACTATTTGATTGCATGTGACGTTTATCATGTTTTTGCTTCTTATTTGCTTAGTACGACAGTAGTAAATAAGATGATCCCTCACAATAATTTCAAGAAAGTGTCCCCCCTAATTGTGCGCCGTTGCAAAAGTTCGTTCTCTCGAAGCACCACGTGATGATCGGGTGTGATAGATTCTAACGTTCACATACAATGGGTGTAAGCCACATTTACACATGCAAAACACTTAGGTTGACTTGACGAGCCTAGCATGTATAGACATGGCCTCGGAACACAAGAGACCAAAAGGTCGAACATGAGTCATATGGAAGATACGGTCAACATGGAGATGTTCACCGATGATGACTAGTCCGTCTCATGCGATGATCGGACATGGTCTAGTTGAGTCGGATCATGTATCACTTAGATGACTAGAGGGATGTCTAATATGAGTGGGAGTTCATTAAATAATTTGATTAGATGAACTTAATTATCATGAACTTAGTCTAAAAACCTTTGCAAAGTGTCTTGTAGACCAAATGGCCAACGCTCATGTCAGCCTCAACTTCAACGCATTCCTAGAGAAAACCAAGCTGAAAGATGATGGCAGCAACTATACGGACTGGGTCCGGAACCTGAGGATCATCCTCATAGCTGCCAAGAAAGCACATGTCCTAGAAGCACCGCTAGGTCAAGCACCCATCCCAGAGAACCAAGACGTTATGAACGCTTGGCAGTCACGTGCTGATGATTACTCCCTCGTTCAATGCGGCATGCTTTACAGCTTAGAACCAGGGCTCCAAAAGCGTTTTGAGCAACACGGAGCATATGAGATGTTCGAAGAGCTGAAAATGGTTTTCCAAGCTCATGCCCGGGTCGAGAGATATGAAGTCTCCGACAAGTGCTACAGTTGTAAGATGGAGGAAAATAGTTCTGTCAGTGAGCACATACTCAAAATGTCTGGGTTGCACAACCGCTTGTCCCAGCTGGACATTAACCTCCCGGACGAGGCGGTCATTGACAGAATCCTTCAGTCACTCCCACCTAGCTACAATAGCTTTGTGATGAACTACAATATGCAGGGGATGGTGAAAACTATTCCTGAAGTATTTTCAATGCTGAAATCAGCGGAGGTGGAAATAAAAAAGGAACATCAAGTGTTGATGGTCAATAAAACCACTAGTTTCAAGAAAGGCAAGGGTAAGAAGAACTTCAAGAAGGACGACAAGGGAGTTGCCGCGCCCGGTAAATCAGTTGCCGGGAAGAAGCCAAAGAATGGACCCAAACCTGAGACTGAGTGCTTTTATTGCAAGGGAAAGGGACACTGGAAGCGGAACTGCCCCAAATACTTAGCGGACAAGAAGGCCGACAACACTAAATGTATATGTGATATACATGTAATTGATGTGTACCTTACCAGTACTCATAGTAGCTCCTGGGTATTTGATACCGGTGCGGTTGCTCATATTTGTAACTCAAAACAGGAGCTGCGGAATGAACGGAGACTGGCGAAGGACGAGGTGACGATGCGAGTCGGGAATGGTTCCAAGGTCGGTGTGATCGCCGTCGGCATGCTACCTCTACATTTACCTACAGGATTAGTTTTAAACCTCAATAATTGTTATTTAGTGCCAGCTTTGAGCATGCACATTGTATCTGGATCTCGTTAAATACGAGATGGCTACTCATTTAAATCCGAGAATAATGGTTGTTCTATTTATATGAGAGATATGTTTTATGGTCATGCCCCGCTGGTCAATGGTTTATTCTTAATGAATCTTGAACGTGATGTTACACATATTCATAGTGTGAATACCAAAAGATGTAAGATTGATAATGATAGTGCCACATATCTGTGGCACTACTGCCTTGGTCACATCGGTGTGAAACGCATGAAGATGCTCCATACAGATGGACTTTTGGAGTCTCTTGATTTCAAATCATTTGACACGTGCGAACGATGCCTCATGGGTAAAATGACCAAGACTCCGTTCTCCGGAACAATGGAGCGAGCAACCAACTTATTGGAAATTATACATACTAATGTGTGCGGTCCAATGAGCATTGAGGCTCGCGGTGGCTATCGTTATGTTCTCACTCTCACTGATGACTTAGTAGATATGGGTATGTCTATTTGATGAAACAAAAGTCTGAGACCTTTGAAAAGTTCAAGGAATTTCAGAATGAGGTAGAGAATCAACGTGACCGAAAGATAAAATTCTTACGATCAGATCGTGAGGGAGAATATTTAAGTCACGAATTTGGTACGCACTTAAGGAAATGTGGAATCGTTTCACAACTCACGCCGCCTGGAACACGTCAGCGTAACGGTGTGTCCGAACGTCGTAATCGCACTCTATTGGATATGGTGCGATCTATGATGTCACTCACTGATTTACCGCTATCATTTTGGGGATACGCTCTAGAGACAGCTACATCCACTTTAAATAGGGCACCTTCTAAATCCGTTGAGACGACACCGTATGAATTATGGTTTGGGAAGAAACCTGAGCTGTCATTTCTAAAATTTTAGGGATGCGATGCTTATGTCAAGAAACTTCAACCTGAAAAGCTCGAACCCAAGTCAGAAAAATGTGTCTTCATAGGATACCCTAAGGAAACCATTGGGTATACCTTCTACCTCAGATCCGAAGGCTAGATCTTTGTTGCCAAGAACAGTTCCTTTCTGGAGAAAGAGTTTCTCTCGAGAGAAGTAAGTGGGAGGAAAGTAGAACTCGATGAAGTACCGCCTCTTGAACCAGAAAGTAGCGCGGCTCAGGAAGATGTTCCTGTGGTGCCTGCACCGACTAGAGAGGAAGTTAATGATTATGATCAAGGTACTTCGGATCAAGTTGCTACTGAACTTCGAAGGTCCACAAGGACACGTTCCACACCAGAATGTTTCGGCAACCCTGTCCTGGAAATCATGTTGTTAGACAACGATGAACCTTTGAACTATGAAGAAGCAATGGCGGGCCCAGATTCCAACAAATGGCTTGAAGCCATGCAATCCGAGATAGGATCCATGTATGAAAACAAAGTATGGACTTTGACAGACTTGCCCGATGATCGGCGAGCGATAGAGAATAAATGGATCTTTAAGAAGAAGACGGACGCGGATGGTAATGTTACCATCTATAAGGCTCGACTTGTCGCTAAGGGTTATCGCCAAGTTCAAGGGGTTGACTACGATGAGACCTTCTCACCCGTAGCGAAGCTGAAGTCCGTCCGAATCTTGTTAGCAATTGCCGCATACTATGATTATGAGATATGGCAAATGGGCGTCAAAACGGCATTCCTTAACGGCTTTCTTAAGGAAGAATTGTATATGATGCAGCCGGAAGGTTTTGTCGATCCTAAGAATGCTAACAAGGTATGCAAGCTCCAGCGCTCCATCTACGGGCTGGTGCAAGCATCTCGGAGTTGGAACATTCGCTTTGATGAAATGATCAAAGCCTTTGGGTTTATGCAGACTTATGGAGAAGCCTGCGTTTACAAGAAAGTGAGTGGGAGCTCTGTAGCATTTCTCATATTATATGTGGATGACATACTTTTGATGGGAAATGATATAGAACTTTTGGACAGTATTAAGGCCTACTTGAATAAGTGTTTTTCAATGAAGGACCTTGGAGAAGCTGCTTACATATTAGGCATCAAGATCTATAGAGATAGATCGAGATGCCTCATAGGTATTTCACAAAGCACATACCTTGATAAGATATTGAAGAAGTTCAATATGGATCAGTCCAAGAAGGGGTTCTTGCCTGTGTTGCAAGGTGTGAAATTGAGCTTAGCTCAATGTCCAACCACGGCAGAAGATACAGAAAAGATGAGTGTCATCCGCTATGCCTCAGCCATAGGGTCTATCATGTATGCCATGCTGTGTACCAGACCTGATGTAAACCTTGCCGTAAGTTTCGTAGGAAGGTACCAAAGTAATCCCGGCATGGAACACTGGACAGCGGTCAAGAACATCCTGAAGTACCTGAAAAGGACTAAGGATATCTTTCTCGT
Organism: Triticum urartu; assembly: GCF_056163025.1. Lineage (NCBI taxonomy): Eukaryota > Viridiplantae > Streptophyta > Magnoliopsida > Poales > Poaceae > Triticum > Triticum urartu. Next base: position 115,662,965 of record NC_141875.1, on the reverse strand, counting down.
ATATGGAGGTGATGAGGGGCTCGTCGAAAAGGGTTACGTCGACGCTAGCTTCGACACAGATCTGGATGACTCTAAGTCACAAACCGGATACGTGTATATTTTGAATGGTGGGGCAGTAAGCTGGTGCAGTTGCAAGCAAAGCGTCGTGGCAGGATCTACATGTGAAGCGGAGTACATGGCAGCCTCGGAGGCAGCGCATGAAGCAATCTGGATGAAGGAGTTCATCACCGACCTAGGAGTCATACCCAATGCGTCGGGGCCAATCACTCTCTTCTGTGACAACACTGGAGCTATTGCCCTTGCCAAGGAGCCCAGGTTTCACAAGAAGACCACGCACATCAAGCGTCGCTTCAACTCCATTCATGAAAATGTTCAAGATGGAGACATATATATCTGCAAAGTACATACGGATCTGAATGTCGCAGATCCGTTGACTAAACCTCTTCCGCGAGCAAAACATGATCAACACCAGAACTCTATGGGTGTTCGATTCATCACAATGTAACTAGATTATTGACTCTAGTGCAAGTGGGAGACTGTTGGAAATTTTCCCTAGAGGCAATAATAAAATGATTATTATTATATTTCCTTGTTCATGATAATTGTCTATTATTCATGCTATAATTGTGTTATCCGGAAATCATAATACATGTGTGAATACATAGACCATAACAAGTCCCTAGTGAGCCTCTAGTTAACTAGCTCATTGATCAATAGATAGTCATGGTTTCCTGACTATGGACATTGGATGTCATTGATAATGGGATCACATCATTAGGAGAATGATGTGATGGACAAGACCCAATCCTAAGCATAGCACAAGATCGTGTAGTTCGTTTGCTAGAGCTTTTCCAATGTCAAGTATCATTTCCTTAGACCATGAGATCGTGTAACTCCCGAATGCCGTAGGAGTGCTTTGGGTGTACCAAACGTCACAACGTAACTGGGTGACTATAAAGGTATACTACAGGTATCCCCGAAAGTATCTGTTGGGTTGACACGGATCGAGACTGGGATTTGTCACTCCGTATGACGGAGAGGTATCTCTGGGCCCACTCGGTAATGCATCATCACAATGAGCTCTATGTGACCAAGTGTTTGGTCACGGGATCATGCATTACGGTACGAGTAAAGTGACTTGCCGGTGATGAGATTGAATGAGGTATTGGGATATCGACGATCGAATCTCGGGCAAGTAACGTACCGATTGACAAAGGGAATTGAATACGGGATTGATTGAATCATTGACATCGTGGTTCATCCGATGAGATCATCGTGGAACATGCGGGAGCCAACATGGGTATCCAGATCCTACTGTTGGTTATTGACCGGAGAGTCGTCTCGGTCATGTCTGCATGTGTCCCGAACCCGTAGGGTCTACACACTTAAGGTTCGCTGACGCTAGGGTTGTAGAGATATTAGTATGTGGTAACCCAAAAGTTTTTTGTAACCCTATGTTATAACTGTTGCATGAAGAATCGCATCCGACATAATTATCCATCATTGATCCATTGCCTATGAGCTCTTCACATATTGATCTTTGCTAAGTTTCTTTTCCGTTGCCACTGTTACGATTGCTACAAAACTGCTACTGTTACTTTTGCTAACGTTACTGCTACTTCCACACTACTTTGCTACTAAATACTTTGCTGCAGATATTAAGTCTTTCAGGTGTGGTTGAGTTGACCACTCAGCTGCTAATACCTGAGAATATTCTTTGGCTCCCCCTGTGTCGAATCAATAAATTTGGGTTGAATACTCTACCCTCGAAAATTGTTTGTGATCCCCTATACTCGTGGGTTATCACCTCTCCCTATCCCTAAGTGGAAATGGGATAAGATTCAGATGGACTTCGTCACTGGCCTTCCCAAGTCACAAAAAGGCAACAATGTTATCTTTGTCGTCATCGACCAATTCTCAAAAGTCACACACTTTCGGCCAGTTAAGGAGACAATCACTGCTAGTCAATTAGCAAACATGTATATCTCCAGAGTTGTGGCACTCCATGGCATTCCGAAGGAGATCAGTTCACACCGTGGGAGTATATTCACTTCTAAGTTCTGGGATAGTTTCCAAGAGGCAATGGGAACTCATATAACATGGAGCACTGCTTATCATCCCCAATCCCAAGGCCAAGTCGAGCGAGTCAATCAAATTCTTGAAGACATGCTTAGGGCTTGTGTTATCTCTTTCTACAAGAAGTGAGAAGAATCTCTCCCGTATGCTGAATTCTCTTATAACAACAGCTATCAAGCTAGGTTGAAGATGGCCGCCTTCGAGGTTCTTTATGGACGTAAGTGTCAGACCGCTATGAATTGGTCAGAAACTGGGGAACAGATGCTCTTTGGTCCAGACACTATCCAACAAGCTGAAGAGCAAGTCCGCATTGTTCGGGATAATCTCAAGGCGGCCCAGTCTCGCCAGAAGAGCAATTATGATCGTAAACACTGGGGTTCAACTTATCAACCAGGTGAACAAGCTTATTTGCATGCCACTCCTTTGAGAGGCACTCATCAGTTCAGAGTTAAAGGTAAGCTAGCTCCTCACTACATTGGCCCTTCCGCATTCTCGCCCGTCGTGGACTGGTGACTTATTAATTGGAGTTACCACCTCAATTCTCTCATGTCCATGACATCTTCCACGTGTCACAACTTCGTCGATGCTTCAAGGATCCGGAGCGTGAAGTGGATTCAGAATTGATTGAAGTGCAAGATAATCTCACATACAAAGAGTATCCGATTCACATTCTTGAACAAGCTGAACGCCGAACCCGCTAGAAGGTTACCAAGTTCCTCAAAGAGCAGTGGTCAAATCATTCTCAAGATGAAGCCACTTGGGAATGCGAGGATAATCTTCGGGCGGAATATCCTGATCTTTTCCCTTCTACCTCTTAATTATCGGGATGAGAATTTCTTTTAGAGGAGGAGAGTTGTAACACCCTTGTACAAATGAGCTACAATAACCTCAGAGGTTAAGCTAATCATTTTGCTAAAACGGTGCTTAGTCACCTTTAATCAATATATCATTTGAAATTCCATGTGAATTCAAACTCAATTAATAAGTGAAATACAAAAATTCACAAACATGAAAACTAAAATGTTCATCATCTGGCAAATATTACATAAGTAATTATGGTGGTGAACAACATTTTTGTAAAGTGTTTAATTGCCCTAAAGTAAAAAAATAGTGGCTAAAATAATAATTTAATTTCTTTTTAAATTATAAAAATTCTAAACTATTTTATTTTGGTGCCAAACTAAATGTGGCGGTGCCTAAGTTAAAACACTATTTTAGGTGCTAGGTTTATATTTTATAAAACTAAAATAAAAAGAAAATAAAAAGAAATCAGAAAAGAATAATAAGAAAAAGGAAAATAGGAAAAAAGGAAAAAAACCTGCACCTTGGGCCTCAGCCAGCCAGGCCGGCCCAGCCGGCCCATCTCCCCGCACCGGACACCCCTCCTTCCTGTTCTCGTGGCGCACACTGCTACATGGAGCAGTCGCCACCGGATCTCCCTCGCTGCCGATGGCCCGCCGTGGATAAGGTTGCCCCGGTCTCATCCACTCATCCACCCGCTTCCCCCAGGTCTCACCTCTCCGCCTTGCCCCTCCCAATAGATCTTCCCTCCCGAACGTGCTCATCGACGCCCACCTCACCCCGTCATGGCCACCGTCAGCCCTGCACTGCTCCAACGTGTCCCCTAGCCCCGCCTTCGTCAAGCAGGCCTCTCCACCGAGCCAGCAGACGCCGGGGAATACCACTGCAACCACCTTGGGTCATCGTCTTCCTCGGGTCGCCGCTGTCGCCTCCGACTTTGAACACTACCCAGTTGCTACTAAGCTGGCCACTGTGTGCCACCCAGTGAGCACACGCACCTCCTCCCTCTCCCCCTGGCCTCTTCTACGCCATAGCCACCCCACTGCGATGCCGTGCCCATACCACCGCCGTGGAGCTCCCCCGACACAGCCACAACCGTCGTTGGCATCGCCAGAGCTCACCTCTATGCTCCTAGTGCTCCCAGGAGCACATAGCACACACGCTCGTGCCCCCTAGTCACCCGTAGCTCGATCGCCACCATCCCCCGAACACGACCGCCGCCCCACCTCATCGCCGGTGCCATTTCCGGCCGCTTCAGCCCGCGCCATCCCCACTGCTAGATGCGCGAGAGCGCTAGCTGCCCTAGAGCCTAGCCGTGGGTCCGGAGTGTTGGGGAACACAGTATTTAAAACATTTCACCTACGATCACACAAGATCTATCTAGGAGATGCATAGCAACGAGAGGGGAGAGTGTGTCTACATACCCTCACAGACCGAAAGTGGAAGCGTTTAGTAACGCAGTTGATGTAGTCGAACGTCTTCACGATCCAACCGATCAAGTACGGAACGCACGGCACCTCCGTGATCTGCACATGTTTAGCTCGGTGACGTCCTTCTAACTCTTGATCCAGTTGAGGCCGAGGGAGAGTTTCGTCAGCACGACGGCGTGGTTACGGTGATGATGAAGTTACTGGCGCAGGGCTTTGCCTAAGCACTACAACGATATGACCAAGGTGTGTAACTGTGGAGGGGGGCACCGCACATGGCTAAAAGATACTCTTGTGTGTCAATGGGGTGCCCCCCTCCCATGTATATAAAGGGGGAGGGAGGAGGAGGCCGGCCAACGGTGGCGCGCCCAAGGGGGGAGTCCTACTGCAAGTATGATTCGCCCCCCTTTCCTACGTCCACAAGGAGAAGGGGGAAGGAGTAGCAGAAGAGAAGGAAAGGGGGAGCCAGCCCACTTAGCCCTATTCCAATTCGGTTAGGGCTAGGGGGGTTCACTCCTTAGCCTGCCTCTTCTCTTGCACCTTTAGGCCCATGAGGCCCAATAACTTCCGGGGGGGGGGGGTCCGGTAACCCCCGGTAGTCCGAAACGATCTGAACCATTCCGGTGTCCGAATGTAACCTTTCAATATATGAATCTTTATGTATCGACCATTTCGAGACTCCTTGTCACATTCGTGATCTTATCTGGGACTCCGAACAACCTTCGGTCATCAAATCACATAAACTCATAATACAAATCATCATCGAATGTTAAGTGCGGACCCTACGGGTTCGAGAACTATGTAGACATGACCGAGACACATCTCCGGTCAATAACCAATAGCGGAACCTGGATGCTCATATTGGTTCCTACATATTCTACGAAGATCTTTGTCAGTCAAACCGCATAACAACATACGTTGTTCCCTTTGTCATATGTGTGTTACTAGCCCAAGATTCGGTCGTCGGTATCATCCTACCTAGTTCAATATCGTCACCGGGAAGTCTCTTTACTCGTTCCGTAATGCATCATCCCGTGATTAACTCATTAGTCACATTGCTTGCAAGGCTCATAGTGATGTGCATTACCGAGAGGGCCTAGAGATACCTCTCCGATACACGGAGTGACAAATCCTAATCTCGATCTATGTAAACTCAACAAACACCATCAGAGACACCTGTAGAGCAACTTTATAATCACCCAGTTACGTTGTGACGTTTGATAGCACACAAGGTGTTCCTCTGGTATTCGGGAGTTGCATAATCTAATAGTCATAGGAACATGTATAAGTTATGAAGAAAGCAATAGCAGGAAAACTAAACGATCATTATGCTAAGCTAATGGATGGGTCTTGTCCATCACATCATTCTCTAATGATGTGATCCCATTCATCAAATGACAACACATGTCTATGGCTAGGAAACTTAACCATCTTTGATTAACGAGCTAGTCAAGTAGAGGCATACTAGGGACACTCTGTTTGTCTATGTATTCACACATGTACTAAGTTTCTGGTTAATACAATTATAGCAGGAATAATAAACATTTATCATGATATAAGGAAATATAAATAACAACTTTATTATTTCCACTAGGGCATATTTCCTTCAGTCTCCTACTTGCACTAGAGTCAATAATCTAGATTGCATAGTAATGATTCTAACACCCATGGAGTCTTGGTTCTGATCATGTTTTGCTCATGAGAGAGGCTTGGTCAACGGGTCTGCAATATTCAGATCCATATGTATCTTGCAAATCTCTATGTCTCCCTCCTTGACTTGATCGCGGATGGAATTGAAGCGTCTCTTGATGTGCTTGGTTCTCTTGTGGATTCCTTTGCCAAGGCAATTGCACCAGTATTGCCACAAAATATTTTCATTGGACCCGATGCACTAGGTATTACACCTAGATCGGATATGAACTCCTTCATCCAAACTCCTTCATTTGCTGCTTCCGAAGCAGCTATGTATTCCGCTTCACACGTAGATCCTGCCACGACACTCTTCTTATAACTGCACCAACTGACAGCTCCACCATTCAATAAAAATACGTATCCGGTTTGTGTCAAATCTTGCATCGACGTAACCATTTACGACGAGCTATTTGTCACCTCCATAAACGAGAAACATATCATTAGTCCTTTTCAGGTATTTTAGGATGTTCTTGACCGCTGTCTAGTCATCCACTCCTGGAGTACTTTGGTACCTCCATGCTAAACTAATAGCAAGGCACACATCAGGTCTGGTACACATCATTGCATACATGATAGAACCTATGGCTGAGGGATAGGGAATGACTTTCATTTTCTCTCTATCTTATGAAGGGGTCGGGCATTGTGTCTGGCTCAACTTCACACCTTGTAACACAGGCAAGAAGCCTTTCTTTGACTGATCCATTTTGAACTTCTTCAAAACTTTATCAAGGTATGTGCTTTGTGAAAGTCCAATTAAGCGTCTTGATCTATATCTATAGATCTTGATGCCCAATATATAAGCAACTATATCTATAGATCTTGATGCCCAATATATCTACATTCAAGTATCCTTTTATGTTATTCAGAAATTCAGTATCATTTCCAATCAATAATATGTCATCCACATATAATATAAGAAATTCTACAGAGCTCCCACTCACTTTCTTGTAAATACAGACTTCTCCAAAAGTCTGTATAAAACCATATGCTTTGATCACACTATCAAAGCGTATATTCCAACTCCGAGAGGCTTGCACCAGTCCATAAATGGATCACTGGAGCTTGAACACTTTGTTAGCACCTTTTGGATTGACAAAACCTTCTGGTTGAATCGTATACAAGTCTTCTTTAAGATATCCATTAAGGAATGCCGTTTTGACATCCATTTGCCAAATTTCATAATCATAAAATTCGGCAATTGCTAACATGATTCAGACAGACTTAAGCATTACTTCTGGTGAGAAAGTCTCAACGTAGTCAACTGTAACACCCACAACGCGACTATATCTCCCACGTGTCGGGGCACGACTTAGAGGCATAGCCGCATGGTAGGCATGTCGCAAGAGGTATAATCTTTACACATCCCGTGTACTGAATAAGAAAGGGATAAAGAGTTGGCTTACAATCGCCACTTCACACAGATACAAGTTAAACATACATCATCCAGAATACAATCAAAGGTCCGACTACAGAACCAAAATAAAATAAGAAAACCCCAAATGCTAGATGCCCGATCGTACCAACTGGGCTCCACTACTGATCAACAGGAAATGAAACAACACAACGAACAAGTTCTTCATTGAGATCCCACTTGAGCTCGGTTGTGTCGCCTGCACTGGTATCATCGGCACTAGCAACTGTTTGGAAGTATCTGTGAGCCACGAGACTCAGCAATCTCACACCCGCGAGATCAAGACTATTTAAGCTTATGGGTAGGAAAGGGGTAGTGAGGTGGAGCTGCAGCAAGCACTAGCATATATGGTGGCTAACATACGCAAATAAGAGCGAGAAGAGAAGCCATGCAGCGGTCGAGAAGCTAGAAATGATCAAGAAGTGATCCTGAAACTACTTACGTTCAAGCATAACACGAGAACCGTGTTCACTTCCCGGACTCCGCCGGAAAGAGACATTCATGGCCACACACGCGGTTGATGCATTTTAATTAAGTTAAGTGTCAAGTTCTCTACAACCGGACATTAACAAATTCCCATCTGCCCATAACCGCGGGCACGGCTTTCGAAAGTTCAAACCCTGCAGGGGTGTCCCAACTTAGCCCATCACAAGCTCTCATGGTCAACGAAGGATATTCCTTCTCCCAGGAAGACCCGATCAGACTCGAAATCCCGGTTACAAGACATTTCAACAATGGTAAAACAAGACCAGCAAAGCCGCCCGATGTGTCGACATCCCGATAGGAGTCGCACATATCTCGTTCTCAGGACACACCGGATAGGTCAAGCTACGAGTAAAACTAGCCCTCAAGTTGCCCTGAGGTGGCCCCGCAGGCTGCCCGGTTCGGACCAACACTTAGAGAAGCACTGGCCCGGGGGGTTAAAATAAAGATGACCCTCTGGTTGGCCGACCCAAGGGAAGGGCAATAGGTTGTTAGGGAAATGTAAAACCAAGGTTGGGCCTTGCTGGAGGAGTTTTATTCAAAGAGAACTGTCAAGGGGTTCCCATAACACCCAACTGCGTAAGGAATGCAAAATCAAGGAACATAACACCGGTATGACGGAAACTAGGGCGGCAAGAGTGGAACAAAACACCAGGCATAAGGCCGAGCCTTCCACCCTTTACCAAGTATATAGATGCATTAATATAAATAAGAGATATTGTGATATCCCAACATATCCATGTTCCAACATGGAACAAACTTCATCTTCACCTGCAAGTAGTAACGCTGTAAGAGGGGCTGAGCAAAGCGGTAACATAGCCAAACAACGGTTTGCTAGGAATGGTGGGTTAGAGGCTTGACATGGCAATATGGGAGGCATGATAAGGCAAGTGGTAGGTAGCGCGGCATAGCAATAGAGAGAGCAACTAGCAAGCAAAGATAGAAGTGATTTCGAGGGTATGGTCATCTTGCCTGAGATCCCGCAAGGAAGAAGAACGAGTCCATGAAGAAGATAAACGGACGTAGTCGAACGGATCCTCACAAATGCGACGTTATCGGAACTAACCCGAAGAAGCAACACCGAAAAGAAGAAAACAACATAATAAACAACCATCACATAAGCATGGCATGATGCACAACCAAGTATGATGCATGACCGGTTTAATGAGGCATGGCATGGCAAAGTGCACAAACAAAACTACAAGTTAAATGGAGTTCAATATGCAACGAGTTGCATATTGATGGAACACCACATTCAAGTTATTTAGTTCGATCTTGTTTATGCACCCAACAATATTAAATGTTGATTAACATGGCAAGAGGTGAAGCATAATAAAACTACCTATCTAGGCAAGTTTAAATGAGGCCGGAACAACAAGCAAACAAGTTCGGAAAATCCTCATGTGCATATTTTAGGTTTGGTACTGTTCTGCCCTAAACACAATTTTAGAGTTATTAAACATGCAAAATGATAGCACCATGTTAAACTAGGCATTTTTCCACCCCATATACATATAAAGTTTGTTAAGTTCGGAGCTACGGTTAATTAGTTATGAAATAAAGCATTTTAGCATGCATAGGTGCTAATTAAAGCAAACAGCAGTTTAAACATTTTAAACATAGATGAAAGTTGCAAATTATGAAACTAGACAAAATTCTAAGCAAGTTAGATATATAATTTATTTACATATGATGCATAGTTTGTGAGATATGAAATGCATGATCTAGAGGGACTAAACTGCAAAACTGCCGTCTCTGGGAAAAAAAGACAAAATCGCTAGAATAGGAAAAACCCATAACGGGCCGAATTCTGCTGGAATGGGCCACAACAGGAGCACGAGCGTTGAGGGGGATCTGCTCACCTTGGGCCAAATCGCCCTGAGGTGGAGCTGGGCTATAGGAGGCTGGTTGCTGGGCCTCGCACAATACGTGGCCCACGTAGGGTGGAGGCGGGCGCTCACCGTCTCCCGCGACAGGAGGTCGAGTGAGGCCATGGCAGGGCCGCCGGCGGCGACCCATGGCGATGGCGGGCGGTGGAGAGGCAGGGGATCGCCGGGGACGGCGGATCTGAAGCAGGTGGTAGGCGAGGAGCTCCGGGCGGCGACGCGGGTGAAATCTGGCAACGACACGGCGGACTCGGTGGTAGCAGTGGCCGGCTTCAGGGTCGCATGTCGCGGGGCGCCGGAGCTTCTCCGGTTGCGGCACAGGGAGCAGCGGGGATGGAGAGAGGCGGATCCGATGAGGGAAAGGCCCGGATCCGGTGATGACGCGGCAAGACGGGGCCGGCGGGGAGCTTGGTAGGTGGTGGCACGGGTGAAGTCCGGCGAGGTCGAAGCGGGATCTGCTCGGGACGAAGGCGGTGGAGCAGATCGGGCGGAGCGGCGCTCGGGCCCCGGATGGGCTCGGGCGGGCCTCAGATGGGCTCCCAGGGCCCCGGCGGTTGTGGGGGCTGAGAGGGCGACGTGGCCTTACCCGATTGGCCACGGGCGGTGCGGGGTGGCCACGCAGCCAATGGCTACGCGCCAAGTGGCAGGGACGAGGTGGCCGGCGCAGCGGAAACGGAGGTGAGTGGCAGCGCTGATGATTTGGGCGGCAACAAGTGGCGGAGAGGGGTTTTGCTGGTGCAAAAAATGAGGGCGGTGGCGCTGATTTTGAGGAGGGAGTTGTCTGCTGCCAAAAATGGAAGGGAGGGGGGTGTTATATAGGGCAGGTTTAGGGTTAGGGGGATTTTGGACCGTTTCGAAGCCTCTGATCGCGATCCGACGGCTCTGGACGGAGAGGGGAACTACGTGTGGTTTGTGGGCTATGTAGGAGGGTTAGTCTGAGAGGAGAGGGGAGAGATGCAGCCCGGCACGGTTTCCGGAGACCGAAAATGTCTGACGAAAAGACCGGCTACTATTGCCGCTATATTTATCCGTTGGGGCATCAAACGGACTCCGAATGCGATGAAACTTGGCAGGCGACCTACTAACAACATAACAACACAACACGCCAACTTTCATCCCATTCCGAGAACATATTTCTGGCCACTTATAAAATAATATTTCGGACGTGCCGCGGGCGCATGCAAGTGTGTCTAGGCTCACAACGGACAACGGACGAAACTGGGGAAACCCAGACGGATGCAAGTTTTGAAAACATCATGATGCAATGCACATGATGACATGATAAAATGCAACACGCAAGCAAATGACATGGCAACGACAACGAATAACTAGAAGACACCTGGCGCCTCGGCCTCGGGGCATTACATCAATTCCTTGAACTTGTCGAAAACCTTTCGCAACAAGTTGAGCTTTGTAGACAGTAATATTACCGTCAGCGTCAGTCTTCTTCTTGAAGATCCATTCATTCTCAATGGCTTGCTGATCATCGGGAAAGTCAACCAAAGTCCATACTTTGTTCTCATACATGGATCCCATCTCAGATTTCATGGCCTCTAGCCATTTTGCGGAATCTGGGCTCATCATCACTTCCTCATAGTTCGTAGGTCCGTCATGGTCAAGTAACATGACCTCTAGAACAAGATTGCCGTACCACTCTGGTGCGGATCTTACTCTGGTTGACCTACGAGGTTTGGTAGTAACTTGATCAAAAGTTTCATGATCATCATCATTAGCTTCCTCACTAATTGGTGTAGGAATCACCGAAACTGATTTCTTTGATGAACTACTTTCCAATAAGGCAGAAGGTACAGTTACTTCATCAAGTTCTACTTTCCTCCCACTCACTTCTTTCAAGAGAAACTCCTTCTCTAGAAAGGATCCATTCTTAGCAACAAATATCTTGCCTTCGGATCTGTGATAGAAGGTGTACCCAACAGTCTTCTTTGGGTATCCTATGAAGACATATTTCTCCGATTTGGGTTCGAGCTTATCAGGTTGAAGCTTTTTCACACAAGCATCGCAGCCCCAAACTTTAAGAAACGACAACTTGGGTTTCTTGCCAAACCACAGTTCATATGGTGTCGTCTCAACGGATTTTGATGGTGCCCTATTTAATGTGAATGCAGCCGTCTCTAAAGCATAACCCCAAAACGATTGAGGTAAATCAGTAAGAGACACCATATATCGCACCATATCTAATAAAGTGCGGTTGCGACATTCGGACACACCATTACGTTGTGGTGTTCCAGGTGGCGTGAGTTGCGAAACTATTCCGCATTGTTTCAAATGAAGACCAAACTCATAACTCAAATATTCACCTCCACGATCAGATCGTAGAAACTTAATTTTCTTGTTATGATGATTTTCCACTTCACTCTGGAATTCTTTGAACTTTTCAAATGTTTCAGACTTATGTTTCATCAAGTAGATATACCCATATATGCTCAAATCATCTATGAAGGTTAGAAAATAACGATAACCGCCGCGAGCATCAACACTCATCGGACCGCATACATCAATATGTATTATTTCCAATAAGTCTGTTGCTCGTTCCATTGTTCCGGCGAACGAAGTATTAGTCATCTTGTCCATGAGGCATGGTTCGCAAGCATCAAGTGATTCCAAAAGCCCATCAGCATGGAGTTTCTTCATGCGCTTTACACCAATATGACCTAAACGGCAGTGCTACAAATAAGTTGCACTATCATTATTAATCTTGTATCTTTTGGCATCAATACTATGAATAAATGTATCACTACTATCGAGGTTCAATAAAAATAGACAACTCATTAAGGGTGCATGACCATAAAAGATATTACTCATATAAATAGAACAACCATTATTCTTTGATTTAAATGAATAACCGTCTCTAATCAAACAAGATCCAGATATAATGTTCATGCTTAACGCTGGCACCAAATAACAATTATTCAGGTCTAAAATTAATCCCGAAGGTAGATGTAGAGGTAGCGTGCCGACCGGGATCACACCGACTTTGGAACCATTTCCCACGCGCATCGTCACCTCGTCCTTAGCCAATCTTTGCCTAATCCCTACCCCATGTTTCGAGTTGCAAATATGAGAAACAGAACCAGTATCAAATACCCAGGCGCTACTGCGAGCATTAGTAAGGTACACATCAATAACATGTATATCAAATATACCTTTCACTTTGCCATCCTTCTTATCCGCCAAATACTTGGAGCAGTTCCGCTTCCAGGGACCAGTCCCTTCGCAGTAGAAGCACTCAGTCTCAGGCTTAGGTCCAGACTTGGGCTTCTTCACTTGAGCAGCAACTTGATTGCCGTTCTTCTTGAAGTTTCCCTTCTTCCCTTTGCCCTTCTTATTGAAACTAGTGGTCTTGTTGACCATCAACACTTGATGCTCCTTCTTGATTTCTACCTCCGCAGCCTTTAGCATTGCGAAGAGCTCGGGAATTGTCTTATCCATCCCTTGCATATTATAGTTCATCACGAAGCTTTTGTAGCTTGGTGGCAGTGATTGAAGAACTCTATCAATGACACTATCATCAGGAAGATTAACTCCCAGTTGAGTCAAGTGCTTGGGGTACCCAGACATTCTGAGTATATGTTCACTGACAGAACTATTCTCCTCCATCTTGCAACTATAGAACTTGTTGGATACTTCATATCTCTCAATCCAGGCATTTCCTGGAAATATTAACTTCAACTCCTGGAGCATCTCATATGCTCCATGATGTTCAAAACGTTGTTGAAGTCCCGATTCTAAGCCGTAAAGCATGGCACACTGAACTATCGAGTAGTCATCAGCTTTGCTCTGCCAGACGTTCATAACATCTGGAGTTGCTCCTGCAGCGGGCTTTGCACCAAGCGGTGCTTCCAGGACATAATTCTTCTATGCAAAAATGAGGATAATCCTCAAGTTACGGACCTAGTCCGTGTAGTTGCTACCATCGTCTTTCAACTTAGCTTTCTCTAGGAACGCATTAAAATTCAAAGGAACAGTAGCACGAGCCATTTATCTACAACAACACAAACATGCAAAATACGATCAGGTACTAAGTTCATAATAAATTAAAGTTCAATTAATCATATTACTTAAGAACTCCCACTTAGATAGACATCCCTTTATTCATCTAAATGATCACGTGATCCATATCAACTAAACCATGTTCGATCATCACGTGAGATTGAGTAGTTTTCAATGGTGAAAATCACTATGTTGATCATATCTACTATATGATTCACGCTCGAACTTTTGGTCTTAGTGTTCCGAGGCCATATCTGCATATGCTAGGCTCGTCAAGTTTAACCTGAGTATTCTGCTTGTGCAAAACTGTCTTGCACCCATTGTATGTTAACGTAGAGCTTATCACACCCAATCATCACATGGTGCCTCGGCATGACAAACTGTAGAAACGGTGCATAATCAGGGAGAACACTTATACCTTGACATTTAGTGAGAGATCATCTTATAATACTACCGACGTACTAAGCAAAATAAGATGTATAAAAGATAAACATCACATGCAATCAATATAAGTGATATGATATGGCCATCATCATCTTGTGCCTTTGATCTCCATCTCCAAAGCACTATCATGATCACCATCGTCACTGGCTTGACACCTTGATCTCCATCATAGCATCGTTGTCGTCTCGCCAACTATTGCTTCTACGACTATCGCTACTTCTTAGTGATAAAGTAAAGCAATTACATGGTGGTTGCATTTCATTCAATAAAGCGACAACCATATGGCTCCCGCCAGTTGCCGATAACGGTTACAAAACATGATCATCTCATACAACAATTTATATCATCACGTCTTGACCATATCACATGACAACATGCCCTACAAAAACAAGTTAGACATCCTCTACTTTGTTGTTGCATGTTTACATGGCTGCTACGGGCTTCTAGCAAGAACCGTTCTTACCTACGCATCACAGCCACAACGATTTTTCGTCAAGTGTTCTGTTTTAACCTTCAACAAGGACCGGGCGTAGTCAAACTCGATTCAACTAAAGCTGGAGAAATAGACACCCACTAGCCACCTGTGTGCGAAGCACGACGGTAGAACCAGTGTCATGAACGCGGTCATGTAATGTCAATCTGGGCCACTTCATCCAACAATACTGCCAAATAACAGTATGACATGCTGGTAAGAAGATTGACTATTATTGCCCACAACTCTGTGTGTTCTACTCATGCATAAAACATCTACGCATAGATCTGGCTCGGATGCCACTGTTGGGGAACGCAGTATTTCAAAATTTTCACCTATGATCACGCAAGATCTATCCAGGAGATGCATAGTGACGAGAGTGGAGAATGTGTCTACATACCCTTGTAGACCGAAAGAGGAAGAGTTTAGTAACGCGATTGATGTAGTCGAACGTCTTCACGATGCAATCGATCGAGTACCGAATGCACGGCACCTCCGTGATCTGCACACGTTCAGCTCGGTGACGTCCCTCGAACTCTTGATCCAGTTGAGGCCGAGGGAGAGTTTCCTCAGCATGACGACATGGTGACGGTGATGATGAAGTTACCGGCGCAGGGCTTCTCCTAAGCACTACAACGATATGACCGAGGTGTGTAACTGTGGAGGGGGGCACCGCAACCGGCTAAAAGATCAACTTGTGTGTCTATGGGGTGCCCCCCTCCCACGTATATAAAGGGGGGAGGGAGGAGGAGGCCGACCAAGGGTGGCGCGCCCAAGGGGGGAGTCCTACTCAAAGTAGGATTCGCCACCTTCCTACTTCCACAAGGAGAAAGGGGGGAGGAGTAGGAGAAGAGAAGGAAAGGGGGGCACCCTTAGCCCTAGTCCAATTCGGGTTGGGCTAGGGTGGGGGGTGCCACTCCTTGGCCTGCCTCTTCTCTTCCGCCTTTAGGCCCATGAGGCCCAATAACTTCCCAGGGGGGGTCCGGTAACCCCCGGTACTTCAAAACTCATCCGAAACGACCCAAGGCATTCCGATGTCCGAATATAACCTTACAATATATGAATCTTTACGTCTCGACCATTTCGAGACTCCTCGCCATGTCCGTGATCTCATTCAGGATTCCAAACAACCTTCGGTCATCAAATCACATAAACTCATAATACAAATCGTCATCGAATGTTAAGTGTGCGGACCCTACGGGTTCGAGAACTATGTAGACATGACTGAGACACATCTCCGGTCAATAACCAATAGCGGAACCTGGATGCTCATATTGGTTCCTACATAGTCTATGAAGATCTTTATCGGTCAAACTGCATAACAACATACATTGTTCCCTTTGTATTGGTATGTTACTTGCCCGAGATTCGATTGTCGGTATCATCATACCTAGTTCAATCTTATCACCGGCAAGTCTCTTTACTCATTATGTAATGCATCATACCATGATTATCTCATTTGTCACATCGCTTGCAAGGCTCATAGTGATGTGCATTGCCGAGAGGGCCCAGAGATACCTCTCCGATACACTGAGTGACAAATCCTAATCTCGATCTATGCCAACTCAACAAACACCATCAGACACACCTATAGAGCATCTTTGTAATCACCCAGTTATGTTGTGACGTTTGATAGCACACAAGGTGTTCCTCCGGTATTCGGGAGTTGCATAATCTCATAGTCATAGGAACATGTATAAGTCAGGAAGAAAGCAATAGCAGAAAAACTAAACATCATTATGCTAAGCTAACGGGGTCTTGTCCATCACATCATTCTCTAATGATGTGATACCGTTCATCAAATGACAACACATGTCTATGGCTAGGAAACTTAACCATCTTTGATTAACGAGCTAGTCAAGTAGAGGCATACTAGGGACACTCCGTTTGTCTATGTATTCACACATGTACTAAGTTTCCGGTTAATAAAATTATAGCATGAATAATAAACATTTATCATGATATAAGGAAATAAAAATAACAACTTTATTATTGCCTCTAGGCCATATTTCCTTCATGGAGACCCCCCTGCGAAAACCCACTGCAAGCCCGCGCCTTGTGTCGTGCTTTGGGCTCTCTGGAGCCCCTCTCCGGTGCCCTGCCGACGTGGCCGGCCGGGTCCACCCCTAGGGTCACTGCCTGGTGGGCCTAGGGGGGCCACTGAGCCCCTTAGATAGTGTTGACCCGGTCAACACAACTGACTAGGCTGGTCCCTACAACTGACATATGGGGCCCACTGATACGTCTCCAATGTATCTATAATTTTTGGTTGCTCCATGCTATGTTATCTACTGTTTCGGGCAATATTGGGCTTTATTATCCACTTTTATATTATTTTTGGGACTAACCTATTAACCGGAGGCCCAGCCTAGAATTGCTGTTTTTTTTCCTATTTCAGTGTTTCGAAGAAAAGGAATATCAAACGGAGTCGAAACGGAACAAAATCAACTAGAGAAGTTATTTTTGGAAGGAAAGCTACCAGATGGACTTGGACCCCACGTCAGGAGCCAAGGGAGGTGCTCACGAGGGTAGGGGCACCCCCCCTAGGGTGCGCCCCCTGCCTCATGGGGCCCCCAAAGCTCCACCGACGTACTTCCTGCACCCATATATACTCACATACCCTAAAACTTCCAGAACAGACAATAGATCGGGAGTTCCACCGCCAGAAGCCTCCGTATCCACTGAAAGCCAATCTAGACCCGTTCCGGCACCCAGCCGGAGGGGGAATCCCTCTCCGGTGGCCATCTTCATCATCTCGGTGCTCTCCATGACGAGGAGGGAGTAGTTCTCCCTCGGGGCTGAGGGTATGTACCAGTAGCTATGTGTTTGATCTCTCTCTCTCGTGTTCTTGATTTGGCACGATCTTGATGTATCGCGAGCTTTGCTATTATAGTTGGATCTTATGATGTTTTCTCCCCCCTCTACTCTCTTGTAATGGATTGAGTTTCCCCTTTGAAGTTATCTTATTGGATTGAGCCTTTAAAGATTTGAGAACACTTCATGTATGTCTTGCCGTGCGTATCTGTGGTGACAATGGGATGTCACGTGATTCACTTGATGTATGTTTTGGTGATCAACTTGCGGGTTCCGTCCATGAACCTATGCATAGGGGTTGGCACATGTTTTCGTCGTGATTCTCCGGTAGGAACTTTGGGGCACTCTTTGAGGTTCTATGTGTTGGTTGAATAGATGAATCTGAGATTGTGTGATGCATATCGTATAATCATTCCCACGGATACTTGAGGTGACATTGGAGTATCTAGGTGACATTAGGGTTTTGATTGATTTGTGTCTTAAGGTGTTATTCTAGTACGAACTCTAGGGCTGTTTGTGACACTTATAGGAATAGCCCAATGGATTGACTGGAAAGAATAACTTTGAGGTTGTTTCGTACCCTACCATAATCTCTTCGTTTGTTCTCCAGTTGATTTTGGAGTGACTCTTTGTTGCATGTTGAGGGATAGTTATGTGATCCAATTATGTTATTATTGTTGAGAGGACTTGCACTAGTGAAAGTATGAACCCTAGGCCTTGTTTCCTATCATTGCAATACCGTTTACACTCACTTTTATCATTCGTTACCTTGCTGTTTTATAATTTCAGATTACAAAAACTATTATCTACCATCCATATACCACTTGTATCACCGTCTCTTCGCCGAACTAGTGCACCTATACAATTTACCATTGTATTGGGTGTGTTGGGGACACAAGAGACTCTTTGTTATTTGGTTGCAGGGTTGCTTGAGAGAGACCATCTTCATCCTATGCCTCCTACGGATTGATAAACCTTAGGTCATCCACTTGAGGGAAATTTGCTACTGTCCTACAAACCTCTGCACTTGGAGGCCCACCAACGTCTACAAGAAGAAGGTTGTGTAGTAGACATCAAGCTCTTTTCTGGCGACGTTGCCGGGGAGGTTAGTGCTTCAAGGTATATCTTTAGATCTTGCAATCGAGTCTTTTAGTTTCTTGTTTTACCACTAGTTTAGTTTATAAAACAAAACTACAAAAAAATGGAATTGAGTTTGTTTCATACGCTTCATCTTTTTAATATCTTTCGTGAGTATGATGGAAAGGAAAATTGTGCCAAAGTGTTAGAACAAGAATGTATTAGAATGTTTGGCACTAAATATTTGAATGATGAGCATGATTGCAATGTTGTTAGTATGAATTCCTTGAATATCCATGATGCTAATGATATGCAAAGCCACAAGCTTGGGGAAGCTATGTTTGATGAAGATGATATTTTTTGTCCCCCAAGTTTTGATGAGCAAATTTATTATGATGAAAGTATGCCTCCTATATATGATGATTATTGTGATGACACGTATGCTTTAAAGAACAATGATAACCATGAAACTTGTCATCTTGATCTTAATTTTCAATCACATGATAGTTATTTTGTTGAGTTTGCTCCCACTATTATTCATGAGAAGAAATTTGCTTATGTGGAGAGTAGTAAATTTTCTATGCTTGTAGATCATGAAAAGAATGCTTTATGTGCTGGTTATATTGTTGAATTCATTCATTATGCTACTGAAAATTATTATGAGGGAGGAATATATGCTTGTAGGAATTGCAATAATATCAAGTTTCCTCTCTATGTGCTTAAAGTTTTGAAGTTATGTTTGCTTTACCTTCCTATGCAAGTTGATTCTTGTTCCCACAAGTTGTTTTCTCACAAAATCCCTATGCATAGGAAGTGGGTTAGACTTAAATGTGCTAGTCATATTCTTCATGATGCTCTCTTTATGTTACAATTCTTATCCTTTATGTGAGCATCATTGAAATCATCATGCCTAGCTAGGGGTGTTAAACGATAGTGCTTGTTGGGAGGCAACCTAATATTATTCTTGTTCCTTGCTTTTTGCTCCTGTTTAGTAATAAATAATTCATCTAGCCTCTGCTTAGATGTGGTTTTATGCTTTTAATTAGTGTTTGTGCCAAGTAGAACCTTTGGGAAAACTTTGGGAAAGTCTTGTTGATCATGCTGTAAAAAACAGAAACTTTAGGGTTCACGAGAATTGCTGCCATTTTTTGGAGAGTTCTATTTAGTTAATTCTTGTTTTAGATGATTAATAGATAAATTAATCAGGTCCAGAAATTTATTTTAGAATTTTTTAGGTTCCAGAAGTTTGCGTTAGTTACAGATTACTACAGACTATTCTGTTTTTGACAGATTCTGTTTTTGTGTGTTGTTTGCTTATTTTGATGAATCTATGGCTAGTAAAATAGTTTATAAACCATAGAGAAGTTGGAATACAGTAGGTTTAACACCAATATAAATAAAGAATGAGTTCATTACAGTAACTTGAAGTGGTCTTTTGTTTTCTTTCGCTAACAGAGCTTACGAGTTTTCTACTTTAAGTTTTGTGTTGTGAAATTTTCTAGTTTTGGGTAAAGATTCAATGGACTATGGAATAAGGAGTGGCAAGAGCCTAAGCTTGGGGACGCCCAAGCCTCCCCAAGGTAATATTCAAGGACAACCAAAATCCTAAGCTTGGGGATGCCCCAGAAGGCATACCCTCTTTCGTCTTCGTTCATCGGTAACTTTACTTGGAGCTATATTTTTATTTACCACATGATATATGTTTTGCTTGGAGTGTCAATTTATTTTGTTAGGATTTGCTTGCTGTTATTTAGAACATTGTTTTGCACCTTTTATTTCAATAAAAGTGGCATTGATAGCCTTTACTATGCCTATTTTACAAGTCTTCATGTTGCTGTTTGAAAACAGAAAGTTCACCGCTGTTGCAATAATTCCCTAGAAAATTCAGAATGTGATAAAATGTTGAAACCTTTTGCATATTAAGCTCTGATAAATTTAATATAGTGGGAATTTTCTTTCATAATTTTTGGAGCTAGGGAAGTATGGATGTTGCTGCATTCTTTACAAACTGTCCTGTATAGGCAGATTGCTGTTATGTTTGCATTCTTTGCATATGTTTGCTTATTTAATGATTCTATTTGAGGATAGGACTATTAAATATGCAGAGTCATTTAGTATGCAATGTTGAATAATAATTTTAGTGATTTGCTACAGTAGAGTATGATAAGGTTTTTGCAATGGTTTATGCTAACTTATCTCACTAGTCCTTGTTGAGTTTTCTGTGGATGAAGCTTTTGAGATTTAGGGAGACCGTGATATGAGAGGAATTAAGGAGACACAAAAGCTCGAGATTGGGGATGTCCAAGACATCCCAAGATAATATTTCAATAAGTCTCGAGCATCTAAGCTTGGGGATGCCCCGGTTGGCATCCCACCTTTCTTCTTCAACAACTATCGGTTAGTTTCGGTTGATCCTAAGTTTTTGCTTCTTCACATGATGTTTGCTATTCTTAGAATGCCATTTTATTTTGTTTTGCTTGCTGTTTGAATAAAGTATCAAGTTCTAGAATTATTAAATGTTATAGAGTCTACACATAGTTGCATAATTATTCGACTACTCATTAATCTTCACTTATATCTTTCGGAGTAGTTTGTCATTTGCTCTAGTGCTTCACTTATATCTTTTAGAGCATGGTGGCAAGAAGTAGATGAACTCTCATGCTTCACTTATATTATTTTGAGAGTCTTAATAGCATGGTAATTTTCTTAAATTCTTAATATGCTAGGTATTCAAGATTAGTAAAACTTTCTTATGAGTGTGTTGAATACTAAGAGAAGTTTGATGCTTGATGATTGTTTTGAGATATGGAGGTAATAATATCAAAGTCGTGCTAGTTGAGTAGTTGTGAATTTGAGAAATACTTGTGTTGAAGTTTGCAAGTCTCGTAGCATGCACGTATGGTAAACGTTGTGTAACAAATTTGAAACATGAGGTGTTATAAGATTGTCTTCCTTATGAGTGGCGGTCGGGGACGAGCAATGGTCTTTTCCTACCAATCTATCCCCCTAGGAGCATGCGCGTAGTGCCGAGGTTTTTGATGACCTGTAGATTTTTGCAATAAGTATGTGAGTTCTTTATGACTAATGTTGAGTCCATGGATTATACGCACTCTCACCTTTCCATCCTTGCTAGCCTCTTCGGTACCATGCATTGCCCTTTCTCACATTGAGAGTTGGTGCAAACTTCGCCGATGCATCCAAACCCCGTGATATGATACGCTCTGTCACACATAAACCTCCTTATATCTTCCTCAAAACAGCCACCATACCTACCTATTATGGCATTTCCATAGCCATTCCAAGATATATTGCCATGCAACTTTCCACCATTTCGTTTATCATGACACATTCATCATTGTCATATTGCTTAGCATGATCATGTAGTTGACATAGTATTTGTGGCAAAGCCACCATTCATAATTCTTTCATACATGTCACTCTTGATTCATTGCATATCCCGGTACACCGCCGGAGGCAATCATATAGTCATACCTTGTTCTAGTATCGAGTTGTAATCATTGAGTTGTAAATAAATAGAAGTGTGATGATCATCATTTTCTAGAGCATTGTCCCAAGTGAGGAATAAAAAAAAGAGAAAGGCCATAAAAAAGAGAAGGCCCAAAAAAAGAGAAAGGCCATAAAAAAAGAAGGCCCAAAAAATGAAAATGAGAGAAAAAGAGAGAAGGGACAATGCTACTATCCTTTGCCACACTTGTGCTTCAAAGTAGCACCATGATCTTCATGATAGAGAGTGTCTTGTTTTGTCACTTTCATATACTAGTAGGAAATTTTCATTATAGAACTTGGCTTGTATATTCCAACAACAGGCCTCCTCAAGTGCCCTAGGTCTTCGTGAGCAAGCAAGTTGGATGCACACCCACTTAGTTTCTTTTGTTGAGCTTTCATACATTTATAGCTCTAGTGCATCCGTTGCATGGCAATCCCTACTCCTTACATTAACATCAATCGATGGGCATCTCCATAGCTCATTGATTAGCCTCGTTGATGTGAGACTTTCTCCTTTTTGTCTTCTTCACAGAACCCCTCATTATTCTATTCCACTCATAGTGCTATATCCATGGCTCGCGCTCATGTATTGCGTGAAAGTTTATAGGTTTGAGATTACTAAAGTATGAAACAATTGCTTGGCTTGTCATCGGGGTTGTGCATGATGAGATCATTCTTGTGTGACAAAAATGGAGCATGACTAAACTATATGATTTTGTAGGGATGAACTTTCTTTGGCCATGTTATTTTGAGAAGACATATTTGCTTAGTTAGTATGCTTGAAGTATTATCATTTTTATGTCAATATGAACTTTTGTCTTGAATCTTTCGGATCTGAATATTCATGCCACAATTAATAAGAATTACATTGAAATTATGCCAAGTAGCACTCCGCATCAAAAATTCTGTTTTTATCATTTACCTACTCGAGGACGAGTAGGAATTAAGTTTGGGGATGCTTGATACGTCTCCAACGTATCTATAATTTTTGATTGCTCCATGCTATGTTATCTACTGTTTTGGGCAATATTGGGCTTTATTATCCACTTTTATATTATTTTGGGGACTAACCTATTAACCAGAGGCCCAGCCCAGAATTGTTGTTTTTTTTGCCTATTTCAGTGTTTCGAAGAAAAGGAATATCAAACGGAGTCGAAACGGAACGAAATCAACTGGAGAAGTTATTTTTGGAAGGAAAGCTACTGGATGGACTTGGACCCCACGTCAGGAGCCAAGGGAGGTGCTCACGAGGGTAGGGGGCGCCCCCCTAGGGCACGCCCCCTGCCTCGTGGGGCCCCCGAATCTCCACCGGCGTACTTCCTGCACCCATATATACTCACGCAGCCTAAAACTTCCAGAATAGACAATAGATGAGGAGTTCCGCCACCAGAAGCCTCCGTAGCCACCGAAAGCCAATCTAGACCCATTCCGGCACCCTGTCGGAGGGGGAATCCCTCTCCGGTGGCCATCTTCATCATCCCGGTGCTCTCCATGACGAGGAGGGAGTAGTTCTCCCTCGGGGCTGAGGGTATGTACCAGTAGCTATGTGGTTGATCTCTCTCTCGTGTTCTTGATATGGCACGATCTTGATTTATCGCGAGCTTTGCTATTATAGTTGGATCTTATGATGTTTTCTTCCCCCTCTACTCTCTTGTAATGGATTGAGTTTCCCCTTTGAAGTTATCTTATCGGATTGAGTCTTTAAAGATTTGAGAACACTTGATGTATGTCTTCCGTGCGTATCTGTGGTGACAATGGGATATCATGTGATTCACTTGATGTATGTTTTGGTGATCAACTTGCGGGTTCCGCCCATGTACCTATGCATAGGGGCTGGCACACGTTTTCGTCGTGATTCTCCGGTAGGAACTTTGGGGCACTCTTTGAGGTTCTATGTGTTGGTTGAATAGATGAATCTGAGATTGTGTGATGCATATCGTATAATCATGCCCACGGATACATGAGGTGACATTGGAGGATCTAGGTGACATTAGGGTTTTGATTGATTTGTGTCTTAAGGTGTTATTCTAGTACGAACTCTAGGGCTGTTTGTGACACTTATAGGAATAGCCCAACGGATTGATTGGAAAGAATAACTTTGAGGTGGTTTCGTACCCTACCATAATCTCTTCGTTTGTTCTCCGCTATTAGTGACTTTGGAGTGACTCTTTGTTGCATGTTGAGGTATGTGATCCAATTATGTTATTATTGTTGAGAGGACTTGCACTAGTGAAAGTATGAACCCTAGGCCTTGTTTCCTATCATTGCAATACCGTTTATGCTCACTTTTATCATTTGTTACCTTGCTGTTTTTGTATTTTCAGATTACAAAAACTATTATCTACCATTCATATACCACTTGTATCACCATCTCTTCGCCGAACTAGTGCACCTATACAATTTACCATTGTATTGGGTGTGTTGGGGACACAAGAGACTCTTTGTTATTTGGTTGCAGGGTTGCTTGAGAGAGACCATCTTCATCCTACGCCTCCTACGGATTGATAAACCTTAGGTCATCCACTTGAGGGAAATTTGCTACTGTCCCACAGACCTCTGCACTTGGAGGCCCAACAACGTCTGCAAGAAGAAGGTTGTGTAGTAGACATCACCTACCCCCTGCTAATTAATTAAATTAATTAGTTTAACCTAATTACACACTAACGTGTGGGATCAGTGGATTAATTAGCTAATTTAGATTAGTTTTAAATGCTGTTAACCCCCGCTGTCAATGACAGGTGGGTCCCAACCGTCAGTTTGACCACTCAACTGGCTGGTTGACTGCTGATGTCATGATGACGTGATAATTCAAATTTTTAATTAATTTAACTAATAATAATTTCAGAAATGTTTAAAACTTTGAAAATTAATATAAAATAATCCGTAACTCAGATGAAAATAATTTATATATGCAAGTTTCTCAAAAAATACAACGAATCTAAATATGCAATCCATTCATCTATCACATGCCTCTAGGATGATGAACATGGAACCATCCCTCTCTTTCATCTGTTCAAAAAATGCCTAATGCTGGGAAAATATTCCCAGGTGTTTTCCTTCTCCGTCTGCAACATGTAGTACTGCGTTAGATCACCCCTAGCACTTCATATTGCTATGTCACGCATAGTGATGCATCTGTTTCCATTCTATTTATTGTTCCTTCTCCTTCTTCTCTCCGGTAGACACCGAGACTGCTGCCGCTGCCGACTACGAATACACCCCTGATGCTCAGACACTCTTAGCAAAGCTTCCAGGCAAGCAAACCACCTTGATCATTCCAATATCGCCCATTCCCTTCTCTCTTATGTTTGTATTATAATTGCTACTGCTTTTGTATGATCCTATTTTGTTGCATAGCCTAATTTTGTAACCTGCTTTGTACCTTACCTGCTTATCCTAAACTACTTAGTATAGGTTGGTTAGTGATCCATCAGTGACCCCCTCACGTTGTCCCTATTGGCCTCGCTTTATGTTCAGTGACTCGATCAACGTGATCGACATCCAGGGCCCGACACAGCACATCACACCCCCTTAGTTGTACCACACTACATAGTTACTATCAAGTGCCGACGGTGATACCTCGTATAACACCCCCTTAGTGTAGTTCATTGGTCGTGGTCTATCGAGGGTGATTCCTCCTTCACCACTCCCGACACGACTCTGTCCTGCAACACCTCAAGTGTGAACCTGGAGGTGATTCCTCCTACTTCACCTTGATGGTTACATCAAGTGGAACCATCGAGGGTAATTCCTCCTATTCCCCTTTGGTGTTGTGGACACATAGTTACGTTGACTTTTAGAACAGAAACATGGTCACATTGGGTCGGCCTCAAGGGGTACCCACGAGTGATGTGAAGTCGGGTTGACCTGGAGGGTACACGCGCGATAACTACGCGGCACAGTCGGGCATTCTTAGCCCTTGCCATAAGTCCGTGAGACGGGGCGACGGGACCACATATCGTGGATCATTGATGTTACCGCGCGCTCCCAAGACACTAAAGGTTTGGATATGTGATCCTAGTAGGCCTCTGGCCTTGTCGCACTAACCACCACGCAGGAATAAGTATGGGCACTCTACGTCATATGTATCAGCCGAAAGCTCTTTGGACATCAGCGATTGAGCGACACGCGCCCGGGTGGCCCGCGTAAGCACCTGCCTTGCATAAGGAGGTTCCCATGACTGATCCCGACCGTCCAAACAACATGCAGGAGTGCAAAGGGAGATGGGACTTGGACCCCTGCGCTTAGGGTGAATATCGGCATGCTGGCCTCTCTGTTGAGCCTAGGTAGGACTAAGGTGTGTCGATCGGCCGAGGCCGGGCATGACCCAGGAAAGTGTGTTCAGCCGGAGTTAACCGAGTGTGTCCGGTAAGTTTGTGCACCACTGCAGGAAAGTTTAATTTATCGAATAGCCATGTCCATGATAATATACGCTCGAAGTTGTATCCCAATCGATACAACTAGAACTGGATACTAAGGCATAAAATGGATATGGTTGCTCCAGAATTGTTTCCTCACAGGGAGTCGAGGAAGGATCTCTGGGCGTTTTTAATACAACTTGCTACTACTTATATTATGCTAATCTACACTCTTCTAATGTTGCAAGATGCTTCAAGATGCTAGTCTTTGATAGGCTAGGCTTTCCCTTCTCTTCTGGCATTTCCGTGCTTCAGTCCAAAGATATAGCCCCATTATTTTGATACCGGTGCATACTTAGCATAGTTCTGATGTAAGTCTTGCGAGTACTTTGGATAAGTACTCACGGTTGCTTTGCTACTTGTTTCCCGATTGCTACGATCAGATGACGGATCCCAAGAGCCAGAGGCTACCACCAACAAGTACTACTACTATCCCGAGGATGCCTACTACTACGTCGAGGCTGTTGGGGAATGTTGCATGGAAAACAAAAAAAATTCTACGCACGCGCAACGATCTTTCCATGGAGATGCATAGCAACGAGGGGGATAGTATGTCTACATACCCTCGTAGACCATAAGCGGAAGCGTTTCACAACGCGGTTGATGTAGTCAAACTTTCTTCATGCCCCAACCGATCTAGTACCGAACGCACGGGCGCACACCACCTCCACATTCTGCACATGTTCAGCTCGGTGACATCCTCCACCTTCCTGATGTAGCAATAAGGCGAGGTAGTAGATGAGTTCTGACAGCACGGCAGCATGGTGGCGGTGATGGTGATGTGATCTCTGCAGGGCTTCGCCTAAGCACTATGAAAATATGACCGAGGGAGTAAACGGTGGACGGGGGGCGCCGCACACGGCTAAGTCAATGTTGTGTCCTTGTGTGGCGCCCGTCCCCATATGTATATAGGTGGAGGCAGCCAAGCACGCCCTAGGGATGGCCGCCGGCCCCTTGCCATGCCTTGCACCCCCTTGCCATGTATTCCCCAAGGGGGAAGGAAAGAGGAGGAGGGGAAGGAAAGGGGAGACCTAGTCTCCACTTTCCTTCTTCCCTAGGGCCGGCCAGCTATGGGGGGTGCACCAGCCCTTGTGGGTTAGTGTGTTCCCTCACTTGGCCCATAAGGCCCATATCTTTGTCGGGGAGTGCCCGGAAGACCTTCCGGTGACCCAATAAGTACTCTGTACTACCTGAAACACTTCCGGTGTCCAAATACTTTCGTCCTATATATCAATCTTTACCTATCGACCGTCTCGAGACTCCTCGTCATGTATGTGATCTCATCTGGGACTCTGAACAACATTCGTTCACCAAATCATATAACTCATATAACACTATTGAAGGAAATATGCCCTAGAGGCAATAATAAAGTTGTTATCTATATTTCCTTATATCATGATAAATGCTTATTATTAATGCTAGAATTGTATTAACCGGAAACTTAGTACATGTGTGAATACATAGACAAACAAAGTGTCCCTAATATACCTCTACTTGACTAGCTCGTTAATCAAAGATGGTTAAGTTTCCTAGCCATAGACATGTGTTGTCATTTGATGAATGGGATCACATCATTAGAGAATGATGTGATGGACAAGACCCATACGTTAGCATAGCACTATGATCGTTTAGTTTATTGCTATTGCTTTCTTCATGACTTATAAATGTTCCTATGACTATGAGATTATGCAACTCCCGAATACCAGAGGAACACTTAGTGTGCTATCAAACATCACAATGTAACTGGGTGATTATAAATATGCTATACAGGTGTCTTCGATGGTGTTTGTTGAGTTGGCATAGATCGAGATTAGGATTTGTCACTCCAATTGTCGGAGAGGTATCTCTGGGCCCTCTCGGTAATGCACATTGTCGGTGTCAAAACCAGCGGATCTCGGGTAGGGGGTCCCGAACTGTGCGTCTAAGGTCGATGGTAACAGGAGACAGGGGACACAATGTTAACCCAGGTTCGGGCCCTCTCTATGGAGGTAATAGCCTACTTCCTGCTTGATTGATCTTGATGAATATGAGTGTTACAAGAGTTGATCTACCACGAGATCGTAATGGCTAAACCCTAAAAGTCTAGCCAGTCTGACTATGATTATGAGGATATCTGTCTACGGACCTAGCCCTCCGGTTTATTTAGACACCAGAGGGATCTAGGGTTACATAAGGTCGGTTAAGGAATCTTCATATTTTGGATGCCAAGATTGCCTTCCACGCCAAGGAGAGTCTCATCCGGACATGGGTAGAGTCTTCGGTCTTTGTATCTTCACAGCCCATCAATCCGGCCTACGTCCAATAGGTCGGACGCCCGATGAACCCTTAGTCCAGGACTTCCCCAGTAGCCCCCGAACCAGACTTCAATGACGAGGTGTCCGGCGCGTAGATAGTCTTCGGCATTGCAAGGCGGGTTCCTCCTTCAATGGCTTCAAAGTGATGTATTCGGCTTTCTATTTAATGTTGTACCCCTCGACTTCCACGACTTCCTGACTTCAGTTTCCACGTGGCGAGTGAATACTAGACGTCGGGGTATTTTTGCACATACCACCCTGACCGTACAAGAGAGGTGCCTATTTAAAGAGAATAGATCTTAGATCCATTCCACACCCCGCGGAAAAATCCTCAGAGCCTGCTAAGCAGAACCACCCCAACATGGCTAACGCTCCCAGCTCTTCCTCTCGTCCCCGTGGATACGAAAAGGGTGACTGGGAGAGATGCTCTGTATCTCACAGTCAGCTGTCGAAGCTGCAAAAATAGGGCTTTCTTCCTCCCGTGGATCTAGCCCCCATACGAGCAGGGCTGACGTCCTTCAATGGCGGGGTTCAGGTGGAGAACTTCCCCAATCCGTCCAGGGGGAACGAGTATGCTTCGTTCCCTTCGTGCTAAGAGGCGTCATATTTCCAATCCATCCCTTCCTCCGAGGACTTCTGGAGTATTATGGCCTCCAACTGCACAGTTTCACTCCTGCCTCCATCCTGCACATCACGGGTTATGTTGCTCTATGCGAGCTATTCCTAGGCTGCGAGGCCCATTTTGAGTTATGGAGAAAATTGTTCTGCCTCGTCCCTTGTAATCAAGGGGGGTCAATATTCGAAGTGGGAGGAGCCGAAGTGTGGCATATCACCGGGACTAGATACCTGTCGGGCACGCCGAAGAAGGCTTCCGAAGAGTGGCCTTCTGAATGGTTCTACATTGACGACGTCGCTCTTCCTGACCTAGTCCGAATGGGCCTCCCTGAATTTTCAAGCGCTCCATTGAAGAAAAGGCATAGCCAGCGTCCTTGGAGCCTCGAGGAGGAGGATAGTGCAGAAGTCGGTCAGTTGATGGGCAAGATTAAGATGCTCACCCAGTCCGGATTGTCAATAATCGAGGTAATGGCGATCTCCATAGTGTGGGGGGTCCAACCACTCCAATACAGAGGGCTTCCTATGTGGCACTATAATGGGGAAGATGACGCCTCACACTGCGGTAGGAAGGGTCCAAAAACCCCCGCCGCTTTGGTTAAAATATTGGCCGAACTATAAAAAGGGGAGAAGGCGGAGTTCACTCGTCTCCAATGTCGAGATGGATTTTGCATGTATAATCCTCCTAGCTGGGTAAGCTCCAATCCCACCATTGTGCTCCTCTCCCTGAATCATTTTCGATGGACAGTAACCTATCCACTCGCTACAGGAACGACGGAAGGCTATCGAGGGGATCCATAGCCCCGCTCCCCAGCCAGAGGGTCACAACCGGGACCTTGACCCCGAATTCGAGGAAGATCCGAACATATTTGTGGAGCTTGAGGATGGAGTATTATATCAAACGAGTTACGATGGTACGGAAGTACCCATCATCGTCGATTACCCCGATCTCCTCCCAGCTTCGCTTGTGAGTAATTTAAAAGACACTGTCGGTGTCAAAACCGGCGGATCTCGGGTAGGGGGTCCCGAAGTTTGCGTCTAAGGCGGTTGGTAACAGGAGGCAGGGGACACGATGTTTTACCCAGGTTCGGGCCCTCTTGATGGAGGTAAAACCCTATGTCCTGCTTGATTTATTCTTGATGATATGAGTATTACAAGAGTTGATCTACCACAAGATCAGAGAGGCTAAACCCTAGAAGCTAGCCTATGGTATGATTGTATGTTGTCCTATGGACTAAAACCCTCCGGTTTATATAGACACTAGAGGGGGCTAGGGTTACACAAGGTCGGTTACAAAAGAGGAGATATACATATCCGTATTGACTAGCTTGCCTTCTACGCCAAGTAGAGTCCCATCCAGACCCGAGACGAAGTCTTCAATTTTGTATCTTCATAGTCCAACAGTCCGGCCAAAGGATATAATCCGGCTGTCCGGATACCCCCTAATCCAGGACTCCCTCAGTAGCCCCCGAAACAGGCTTCAATGACGATGAGCCCGGCGCGCAGTGTTGTCTTCGGCATTGCAAGGCGAGTTCTTCTTCATATTTCGAACGTTTGTAAAGCAGTGTCCGGTCCCACAAATGTTTGCACCTCTTGGCTTCTGCGCCCAATAAGGGCTATCTCCCACGCGTCGAATGAATATGAGGCGCCATGGAATTTTTACATTCACCCCCCTAGCCAGATAAATAAATTGTCTATTAAAAGGATGGGGATTCTCAGATCCGATCCATACCATCCTCCCCCAGCGAGAATCCATCAGAGCGCGCTTCAGAAAGATCCATTCCAGCATGGCCGACCTCCACAGCTCCTCCTCCCGCCCCCGTAGCCCTAAGCCCGGTGATTGGGAGAGGTGTTCAGTCCCACATAGTCGATTAATCGAACTGCAGACTAAGGGATTTCTCCCTCCTGCATACATGGTGCCCATTCGAGCCGGGCTTGCCACCTACAATGGCGGGGAGCAAGCGGAGAGCTTTCCCAGTCCCTCTACGGGGGAGCGGGTCTGCCTTGTTCCTTATTTATTAAGGGGACTCGGATTTCCAATTCATCCGTTCCTCCACGGGCTCCTGGAGTTCTACGGCCTCCAATTACACAATTTCACCCCTGCCTCCATTCTACACATCGCCGGCTATGTCGATCTCTACGAGTTGTTCTTCGGCTGCGAGGCTCATTTCGAGCTATGGAAAAGGCTATTTTGCCTCGTCCCTCGCACACAGAGGGGGCCACTTTATCAAGTGGGCGGAGCCGAAATATGGCGCATCGCTGGAACTAGATACCTGTCCAGTACCCTGAAGAAGTCGTCCGAAGACTGGCCTTCGGAATGGTTTTATATCGAGGACGTTCCCCTTCTAGACCCTGTTCGGTGGGGTCTTCCTGAATTCAGCAATGCTCCTCTGAAGAAACGCCGAAGTTGGCGCCCACAGAGCCCCGAGGAGGAAGACAATGGAGAAGTCCTTTACCTGATGAACCGGATTAAAGCACTGGCTCAATCAGGATTGACGGTAATTGAAGTTATGTCGATTTGCATAATGCGGTGAGTGCAACCACTTCAATATTGTGGGCACCCCTTATGGTGTTTTAACGGGGCGGATGATGCCACCCGCTGCGGGCGTAAGGGTCCGGACAATGCTGCCGCTTTAGCAAAAATTCTGTCTGAATTGTTCAAGGGACAGGAAGAGGAGTTCATCCGCATCAAGCCACGGGATGGATTCTCCATGTACAATCCTACAAGATGGGTAAGTTATATCCCCTTACTCCCATTCTTCCCGCATTCTTTGTCGTAAGTATTCACCTTGCCATTTTGCGGCAGGAACTGTGAAAAGCCATAAAGGAGGTCAGTAGCCCCTCTCCACAACCGGAGGACCCTGACCGGGCCCTCGACTCCGGACTCGAAGAAGATCCGGTCATATTCGTGGAGCTGATAGACCGGCAGTTCTATCAGCTAAGCTGCGATGATGCCATGGTGGCCATTACGGCCAACTATCCCGGACTGTTTCCTGCATCGCATGTAAGAAAAACCAAAAATCCCAACTCCAAAAACTAGGATCCCCTTTTAGACACTTCACCTACCATATACATATGGCGTTTTTACAGGGACGACATTTGGGACGCCCTGCCGAACCCGCAGCAACTCGCCAACAAGAGGCACCTAGGCCGGGCAGGCCCAAAAGGAAGGCGGTCAGGACGGAGACGCCGGCGCAAAGGTATAACAGAAACCCCGCTCCGTGGTTGTTGTCTTTCTCGAAATGTAATGACGCCCGTGTTTCTTTAACAGAAAAAACGCTCACCGGAATATGTCCGGCGATGTTGCTAATCACGCTTCCACCAGTCGGGCGCCAGGACCGGACAGAGAGGCAGAAGCCGATATGGGGCGGGCGCAGGATAATCCTCCTACAGAGGATGCGGATAGATTATCCGCCACAAATTCAGAAGTGGAAAGCGCCATGAATCATAGGCGCCGCCGGGCCGTACTCTGCGACGCTTGTTTCTCACCAGAGGCATTTGGTGCCTTCAATTCTGGAGAGGCGTACCTCCGTGCTACTCAAGATGGTCTAGCCAGAGCCACAGATCAGTATGTAAAGGATGTACGGGTAAGTAAATCTGACGATTATATGTATCAGTAGCCCCTGAGACTTGAAACAGTTAGCAGAACTGATTTAAGGATCATCTTTATTGTGCAGGTTCTTACAGAGAAGAATACTCGGCTGTCACAGGAGCTGGAGGAATGCAAGACCCAACTGCGGGCCGCTGTTGCCGCATTGAAGGAACCGAAAAAGTCCCCCGCTGGTAACATTTACTTTAAAGAATGATGGTTACCATATAGTGTGCGGCGTGGCTGCAGATCTAACAATAGATGTTGCAGATGAATCCAAAGAAAATCCGGAGGACCAGCATGTCGTGCGACAGCTACAGGCTGGCGAATGCGTGCTGACTGAGGTCAGGTGGGAGAAAAACAATCTCCAAGATGCCAATACCAAGCTGAGCATGGAACTAAAAGACGTTCGAGGCCAGCTTGCAGACTCCGAGAAGGAGAATAAGCGGCTTCGACGCGGCATTTTCACTAAGTGCTTGAACGAATCCTTTTGAAGGAGTTTGGTGAAGAAGCTGACTAACAGCATTATGTCTGTAGGTATGCTGACGGGTCGTCCCACGAAGGAAATGCCTAGGTCTGCGGGTGATCTTCTATCCGAGCTCTCACAACTGCACGAACATGTTCGGCAGGTGATGCAAGGTGTTGCCCAGGCCTTATGGCCATCCGTCTCCTTGCCAGAAGACGTTGCAGAGCTTACAGAGAAGCTCAAGGGAGCACGGCGGCGCTTCCAATTATGGAAGATATCGGCCTGCCGTCAAGGTGCCAGGGAAGCCTGGGCCATGGTGAAGACGCGGTATACCAAGGCTGACCCAAATCACATGGTCGAGGTCGGACCTGTGGGGCCCGACAGAAAAGAGATTCCCGTTAGCTTAGTTTATGGGCAAGTAGAATTAGCCGCAAAGTATTCCCAACAGGATTGTAGGCTAGACCGCCTATTGGATGGTATAGAAGAGGAATTTAGTCAGTCTGCATGACTATGTAATTAAAGTGACATGTATAATGCCTTCTAGCCGGATTGTAGATCATTTGTCATGCCAGACCTTTTCGCTTCAACCTCGGGACCCAATAGTCCGGAGTGTATCCGAATACCCGCTCAGTTATATAAGAACCGGGGTATGCGTGGAGACCAGGCGTAGGGGTCATTAGTGCTTGAACAGACAAGTGCTGAACTAGTTATGTTATATTACATGGGTAGTAAGAAACATCTTCCAGGGAGAATAGTTCCATTAAAGGTTCCTTTCCCTGGGTATGCACGCCCTAAAGTGCATGTCCAGACTACGATAGGAAACACAGGAAAAAACATCTAGGGGCACATATGGAAAATAAATAAAAGTCATCTTTTGTTCACCGACCGAATATTCCCTTAAGAACGCTAGCTTTCGGCTTCACCTAGTCTGAGGTACACATCTGGCTGACCCGACAGTAACAATCGCAGAGGTGCTCCCCTTATGCCCTAGCCGAATTAACGGGAACGTAGGGCATAAATACGAGAGCCAGGCAACCCAGCTTGGCCAAAACTTAAGTCATATCGATGCATATAATGGCGAAAAAAGGTACATGCGGAAGTATAACACATGTGCGGGGCATGAGGACCAGATAAATAATTAAGCTTCTGTGAAAGAAGCCCCTAGGTATGATGAGCGCGGCTAGCACATCTATAATGTGCAAGCGAGGCACAAGTTGGCCCTTGAAGGCCTAGAGAAAGAATAAAAGAAAGAAAGAAAGAAAAACAAGACAGATAATGTATATGCAAAAAATGGACATAGGAAGGAGACGAACATAGAGTCCGGCGCTAGGCATAGAATCTTTGGAGCCTGGCCGCGTTCCATGGGTTCGGCTCGAGTCGATTAGTCGATGCATCCCGCAGACGGTATGCTCCACCGGTCAGAACTTGGTCAATAATGAAGGGACCTTCCCATTTGGGTCGAGCTTGTTCTTTTTCTTATCCGGCAGGCGTAGAACTAGTTCGCCAACGTTATAAATTTTGGCCCGTACTTCTCTGCTTTGGTATCTGCGAGCCTGTTACTGATAAAATGCGGAACGGGCTTTTGCCACGTCGTGCTCCTCCTCCAGGTTGTCCAGACTGTCCTGCCGATCGAGCTCAGCTTCTCTTTCTTCATACATGCGCACTCGAGGTGAGTCATGAATTATGTCATAGGCCGGCAAGACTGCCTCTGTGCCGTACACCATAAAGAAGGGTGTATATCTGGTACTATGATTCGGCATGGTCCGTAGCCCCCAGAGTACGGAGTCGAGCTCCTCTACCCAGTGCGTGTTAGACTCCGTTAAGGACCGCACTAATCTGGGTTTAATGCCGCTCATTATAAGACCGTTTGCTCGCTCAACTTGGCCGTTGGTTTGTGGGTGATAGACTGAAGCATAGTCGAGCTTGATGCCCATTTTGCTGCACCAGAGTTTTACCTCATCGGCCGTGAAGTTTGTGCCGTTGTCAGTGATGATGCTGTGGGGGACGCCATAACGGTGTATGACCCCGGATATGAAGTCTATCACCGGTCCGGATTCGGCTGTTTTAACAGGTTTGGCTTCTATCCATTTGGTGAATTTATCCACCATGACCAGTAAGTATTTTTTCTTGTGGGTTGCCCCTTTATGGGGTCCAACCATGTCAAGCCCCTAGACCGCGAAGGGCCATGTAATGGGGATTGTTTGGAGGGCGGTGGGTGGCATGTGGCTTTGATTTGCAAAAAGGTGGCAACCGGCGCAGCGTTGGACCAAGTCCTGTGCATCTGCCCGGGCTGTCGGCCAAGAGAATCCTGTACAGAAGGCCTTGCTTACAAGAGCCCGGGCTGCGGCGTGGTGGCCACCGAGTCCGGCGTGAATTTCTGCCAAAAGGTTCCGCCCTTCCTCTTCGGAGATGCACCTTTGAAGGACTCCGGTAGTGCTTTTTTTATACAATTCTCCCTCATGGACCCTATAGGCCTTAAATCGCCGCACTATGCAGCATGCCTCATTTTGCTCCTCCGGAAGTTCCTGCCTAGTTAGGTAGGCAGGAATGGTTCCATCCACGGGGCTATGATGGCCATTATTATGTGGGCTGAAGGTGTTATTTCGGTGGCAGAGCCTCTGATTATGTCAGAGTGTTCGGTATCGAGTGTTGTGGCCGGGCCCGGACTAATATTGCCGGTGTCCCCCTCCCATACCACGGATGGCTTAAACAACCTCTCTAAAAAGATGTTGGGGGGGGGACCGCATCGCGTTTTGCGCCGATGCGGGCGAGGATATCCGCCGCCTGATTGTTTTCCCAAGCCACATGGTGAAATTCGAGCCCCTCGAACCGAGCTAACATCTTTAGGACGACGTTACGATAGGCCACCATCTTTGGATCCTTGGCATCAAAGTCTCCATTTATTTGGGATATTGCGAGGTTCGAATCCCCACGCACCTCCAGGCGCTGAATGCCCATGGAAACTGCCATCCGAAGACCATGTAACAGGGCTTCGTATTCGGCTGCATTGTTGGAGTCTGTATACAGTATCTGCAGTACATATTGAACTGTATCTCCCGTTGGGGATGTCAGGACGACGCCAGCCCCCAGTCCAGCCAGCATTTTGGAGCCGCCGAA
Organism: Triticum urartu; assembly: GCF_056163025.1. Classification (NCBI taxonomy): domain Eukaryota; kingdom Viridiplantae; phylum Streptophyta; class Magnoliopsida; order Poales; family Poaceae; genus Triticum; species Triticum urartu. The sequence continues at coordinate 115,626,368 of NC_141875.1, read as the reverse complement.
GTGCATAATCCAATTGGAGTATGCGCCGTACTCTTTAGGGAGTTCGGCTTCTGTCCATTCGGCGACAAAGTCGGCCAATACTTGTGATTTAATGGCTCGCCGGGGTTTGTATGTTATGTCGAACAGGAGGAGCTCAATGGCCCATTTGGCAATCCGGCCCGTGGCGTCGCGGTTGTTTATAATATCATTGAGTGGCACCTCCGAGGCTACTGTAATCGAACACTCTTGAAAGTAGTGTCGCAGTTTCCGGGATGCCATGAATACCGCATAGGCTATCTTTTGATAATGTGTGTACCGTGATTTGCATGGAGTGAGGACAGTGGATACATAATATACTGACTTTTGAAGAGGGAATTTATGTCCGTCCGCTTCTCGTTCGATGACGAGCACTGCGCTTACAACTTGGTGAGTTGCCGCGATGTATAATAGCATTGGTTCGCCGATGTTTGGCGCAGCCAGGATTGGGTTGGTTGCCAATATGGCTTTTATTTCTTCCAATCCGGCTATGGCAGCGTCCGTCCACTTGAAGTGTTCGGTGCACCAAAGGAGGCGATAAAGGGGTAATGCCTTTTCTCCTAAGCGGGAGATAAAGCGGCTTAGAGCCGCCACACATCTAGTTAAATTCTGGGTTTGTTTGAGGTCTGTTGGGGTAGCCAACTGTGACAAAGCTCGGATTTTGGCTGGATTAGCTTCAATACCTCTACTGGAGACAATGAAACCCAGGAGCTTTCTGGCCGGTACGCCGAAACGCATTTTTCTGGATTGAGCTTGATGTCGTATGTTCGGAGGTTGTCGAATGTGAGCCTCAAGTCGTCTATCAAAGAGTCGACGTGTTTAGTTTTGACGACCACATCATCTACGTATGCCTCTGCTGTTTTGCCGATTTGTTTCTCCAGACATGTCTGAATCATGCGCTGATATGTTGCGCCGGCGTTTTTGAGCCCAAAAGGCATTGTGTTGAAACAGAAGGGACCGTATGGTGTGATGAATGCCGTTGCGGCTTGGTCGGACTCCACCATCTTGATTTGGTGGTAACCGGAGTATGTGTCGAGGAAACACAATGACTCGTGTCCTGCGGTATCATCAATAATTTGATCAATGCGGGGGAGGGGGAAGGGATCCTTTGGGCAAGCTTTATTGAGGTCCTTGAAATCGACACAAAGGCGCCAGGATTTATCCTTCTTTGGTACCATCACCAGGTTTGCTAGCCAGTCCGGGTGTTTTATTTCTTTGATGAATCCGGCCTCCAATAACTTGGCTAGTTCCTCTCCCATGGCCTGTCTCTTAGGTTCGGAGAAACACCGAAGAGCCTGCTTGACCGGCTTGAATCCCTTTAGGATATTGAGGCTATGCTCGGCCAGCCTCCGTGGGATTCCTGGCATGTCTGAAGGATGCCAGGCGAATATGTCCCAATTCTCGCACAGGAACTCTCGTAGTGCGGCGTCCACGGCGGGGTTTAACTGTGCCCCGATGGAGGCTGTTTTCGTAGGGTCCATTGGGTGGACTTGGAATTTGACTATTTCATCCACTGGTTTAAAAGAGGTGGACTTGGATCTCTTGTCGAGTATCGCGTCGTCCCTGTCCACCGTGGAGCGTAGCGTGGTTAATTCCTCGGCCGAGAGGGCTTCGGATAATGCCTCGAGGGCCAGTGCGGCTGTTTTGTTTTCAGGGCGGAGTGTTGTGTCCGGATCACTGGTGAGAGTGATGATTCTGTTGGGCCCGGGCATTTTGAGCTTCATGTACCCATAATGGGGTACAGCTTGGAAGATCGTGAAAGCCTCACGTCCTAAAAGGGCGTGGTATCCACTGTTGAACGGGGCCACTTGAAATGTGATTTCTTCGGACCTATAGTTCTCTGGCGTACCGAATACCACATCTAGTGTGATTTTCCCAGTGCATCGTGCTTCCCGACTGGGTATGATTCCTCTGAAGGTTGTCCTACTTTGCTCAATGCAGTTCCAGTCTATTTCCATTTTTTGAAGAGTTTCCTCATAGATGAGGTTTAATCTGCTGCCGCCGTCCATGAGTACTTTGGTGAGTCGAAAGCCATCCACGATTGGACTGAGGACCAGTGCGGCTGGTGCTCTGGCTGTTCAGAATTTAGGTTCGTCACTGGCATTGAAGGTAATAGTCGTGTCACTCCATGGATTTATTGCTGCTACGTGGAAGATTTCAGCAATGCTGCAGGGTGTTCGCTTGCGCCTATTATTTGACACGAAGGTCTCAAAGACTGTTAAAACCGTATTGTTATCCACGGGATGGTGCTCTGTAGTATTTGGGATAAGAAGATCCTCACCACTTTTGGCCACCTGCCGGAGTATCCAACATGCTCTAAGGCTGTGGGTTGGTATTGTATCCGCTGTGCTATGAATTTTGCAGGGTCCGTTAAGCCATCCCTCCAATATGGTTCCGTGCCCTGTAGAGGGTTTTTGTTTCTTTGTAATGAACTCGGGTGTCGTATGATAGTGCACCCTTTTACCTCAGACTAGGTGCATATTCAGAGTCGGATTATCCCAAAATTTTGTTTCAGTTTTCCAGGGACTTTCCATCGCACAGTACTTTCGTACTATGGACGCCAAGTCGGCGAAGCGTGATATGTCACGGCGACTTATGGTGTTGAGGATTCCCTTGCCCATGCAGTTATTGCAGAAAAGTGAGACTGCGTCTTCCTCGCGGCAGTCCTTAACCTTGTTCATCACAAGGAGGAATCTGGCCCAATAATGATGTACTGTTTCATGGGGCTCTTGCGTGATGTGGGAAAGATCATTTATGTCTGGGTGGGTGGGTGGATTTGAGTCCGGACCCCTACCCGATCTGAGACCCAGGGGTCGAGGGGTTTTCGATGTTGGAAGTTCGGATTCCGGTATGTTGCTCGATGAGTCTGGCCCGCTGCCTGACTCTAGGTTCAGGGTTTGGGTGATGTCCTCCCATAAACGGGTATCCGGCTCAGAGAGCTCAGGAATTCAGACATAGTTAGTCCTCAAGATAGAGGAAGAATCGCCGCATTGTTCCTCCACCACCGCAACATGATGGGTGACCGGCGGAGAGTTAATCTCCCTTCGATCGGGTTTAAGCCCAATCCGATCATAGTCCGTAGCGACTCCCAAGGCGGCGATGTGATCCAAGAGTTCGTTTAGGGAAGAGAGCTCCATTGGATCCATCTTCTCGGCGAATTCCGAGCTGATGTGGAGGCTGTTTTTGATGACCCGAGAAGTCATCGTCGGTGCAGCGGCCGAACAAGCGGTCATGACGAAACTGCCTAGCCGGAGAGTTTGGCCGACAGCCAGAGCTCCCCCAGCGGTAATGTTTTTTTTAACAACGAGATGAGGCATCCTTCCTTACGGCGACGTCACAGAGGAACTCGGGTAGGGGTCCCGAACTGTGCTTCCAAGGCGGATGTTAACAGGAGGCAGGGGACACGATGTTTTACCCACTCTTGATGGAAGTAAAACCCTACGCCCTGCTTGATTTATTCTTGATGATATGAGTATTACAATAGTTGATCTACCACGAGATCGGAGAGGCTAAACCCTAGAAGCTAGCCTATGGTATGATTGTATGTTGTCCTACGGACTAAAACCCTCCGGTTTATATAGACACCAGAGGGGGCTAGGGTTACACAAGGTCGGTTCCAAAGGAGGAGATATACATATCCGTATTTCCTAGCTTGCCTTCTACGCCAAGTAGAGTCTCATCCGGACCCGAGACGAAGTCTTCAATCTTGTATCTTCATAGTCCAACAGTCCGACCAAAGGATATAATCCGGCTGTCCGGATACCCCCTAATCCAGGACTCCCTCAGACACCTTCTTCGAAAGAGTTTCCTTACTATGCCTCACCCACCACACTATTTCGTGTTCCAAAGGGGAGGCGCTAGACGCCACAACGTGCACCAGAAGCGTCTCCGAGGAGAACGGCGCCCGCGCCGAGCATATCTTCGAAGAGGAAGGCAAATGATAACATGGCAGAACCCTCGTCAAAGAGGTAAGGCTTTCTTTTCAAGAATACATCTTCTGATCGCCACATCAAATCGTGATGCCATTCGCCGCATTCTATCAGGAGAAGTATCCGCCGGACTATGTCCGAGGATCCGGCCGGACGTGCCTCCACTAGTCAGGTTCCGGACCCTGCCCTAAGGACGGGGGCTGACACGGGAGTGGCGCCGAACTATCCTTCCACAAAGTATTCAGATGATATGTCCATCACGAACACTGAAGTGGAGAGTGCCATGAATCATCATCGTCAGAGGGCCGCTCTTCGTGACCCCGACTTTTCAAAGGAGGAATTTGATGCCTTCAGCTCAGCCGATGCGTACATCCGAGCTGCTCGGGATGGGCTTGCCAGAGCCACGGACCAGCATCTGAAAGATATGCGGGTAAGTGTAGATTTAATGATCATACACCAGTAGCCCTGAGACTTAAAGTAGTTGATACAACTGATTTAAGGATCATTGTATAACCAGGTGCTTACAAAGAAGAACAACCTGTTATCTTAGGAACTAGAAAAGTATCAGACCCAGCTAATTGCTGCCAATGCCGAACTGGAGAAATCCAAGAAGGCGTCTCCTGGTAATGTTGCCCTCCATCGAGAAAACATAATGGTATACCAATAATGCTAACACGGTTGCTCACCTCTTAATAGGATCATTAGATCAACTACAATAGCAACTGAAAGCCGCTCAAGGCAGAGAACGAGAAGCCAAAAAACTACTAGCCGTGGGTGACCGTGTGCAAACACGAGTTGTGGAGGATAAGAACAAACTCCAGGATTCCAAAAGTCAGCTGGGCGAAGAACTGAAAGATGTGCGGGCCCAGCTGGCTGACTCCGTAAAGGAGAATAAAAGGTTGCGAGGTGGCATATTCAGTATGTGGTCTTACCTTCGAATAATTCGCAGGTAGAGGGAACTGACAGAATTATGTCTGCAGGTATGCTGACCGGTCGTCCCGAAGAGGAGATGTCCGGATTCTTGAGAAATCTGCTACAAGAGCTGTCGCAAGTGCACAAGCAGGCTCGGCAGGCAATGCAAGTGTTGCCAAGGCCTTATGGCCATCTGCCTCCCCTCTAGGAAAGATGGAGGATCTTATACAACTATTCAAGGGAGCACGGCGGCGCTTTCGATTGTGAAAGATATCGGCCTGCCGGGAAGGTGCACGAGAGCCTGGGCGATGGTGAAAACACGGTATACCAAGCTTGATCCGAATCAGATGGCTCGGGTCAGACCTCTAGGGTCAGATGGAAAATAAGTTAGAGAGCCTGCTGGACGGTATAGAGGAGGAAATTTTTGAGTCCACATGACTATGTACTTTCCTTGACATATGTAACTCTAGCGGAATTATAAAATGATTGTCATGGCAGACCTTTTCGCTTCGACCTCTAGACCCGAAGGTGCGGAGTGTTTACGAATACCTGAGCGGTAAAATAGACCGGGGTATGCGTGGAAACCAGGCGTAGGGGTCATAGTTGCTTGAACAGACAAGTTGTATCCGGCTAGTTATGTTATATTACATTATCATTGTAAGAAATATCTTCCAGAGAGAATAGTTCCGTTAAGGGTTCCTTTCCCTGGGTGTGCATGCGTTAAAATTCATGTCCGAACTGTGATTGGAAAAAATCGCAGTATACGTAACATCTGGGGGTTCGCCATGGAGTGAATGCAAAAACATATTTAATCCACTAACCGAATATTCCCTTAAGAACTCTAGCTTTTGGCTTCACCCAGTCTGAGGTACACATCCGAATGACTCGACAGTAACAATTGCAGAGGTGCTCCCTTTATGCCCTAGCCGAACTAACGGGAACGTAGGGCATAAGCACAGGAGCTAGGCAACCCAGCTTGGCCAAAACTTAAGTCACATCGATGCATATAATGGTGAAGAAAAGGTACATATGGGAAAAATGCATATAACTCTAGCGAAAACTTAAGCCCCCAGGTATAATGGACGTACATGTTCGAGGATGTGTACATCATAGGTGCACGGTTTAGCCGTGCGAAAGCTTCAAGGCTTAGAAAAAAAGGAAGAACAAAAAGAGAGGAAAAAATAAAGGAAACAACAGGGAGAAGGGGACGAACAAATAGTTCGACGCTAGGCATAGAATCTTTGGAGTCTGGCCGCATTCCAGGGGTTCGGCTCTAGGCGATTGTCTGATGCAGCACGCAGGCGGTACGCTCCTCTAGTGAGAACTTCGTCAATGATGAAGGGACCTTCCCACTTGGGCTTGAGTTTGTCCTTTTTCTTCTCCGGCAAGCGTAGAACAGGTTCACCAACATTATAAGTCTTGGCCCATACTTCTCTACTCTGATATCTGCCGGCCTGTTATTGATAAAATGCGGAACGAGCTTTGGCAACATCATGCTCTTCCTCCAGGGCATCTAGGCTATCCTGCCGATCAAGCTCGGCCTCTCTCTCTTCATACATGCGCACTCGAGGTGAGTCATGAATAATATCGCAGGGCAACACAGCCTCCATGCTGTACACCGTGAAGAAAGGTGTATATCTAGTAGTGCAGTTGGGCGTGGTCCGCAGCCCCCAGAGTACCGACTCAAGCTCCTCAACCCAGTGGTTGTTTGATTCTCTCAAAGACTACACTAGTCTGGGTTTGATGCCGCTCATAATAAGACCATTGGCCTGTTCGACTTGACCATTTGTCTGCGGGTGATAGACAGAGGCGTAATCGAGCTTAATGCCCAGATTAGCACACCAAGTTTTCACCTCATCGGCTATGAAAATTGGAGCCATTATCGGTGATGATGCTATGTGGAACACCATAACGGTGCACCACGCCGGATATGAATTTTATCACTGGCCCTGCCTCAGTCATTTTAACTAGTTTGGCCTATATCCACTTAGTGAATTTATCCACCATGACCAGCAGATACTTTCTCTTATGGCTTCCTCCTTTAAGGGGTCCGACCATATCGAGCCCCCAGACCACGAAAGGCCAAGTGATGGGGATTGTTTGTAGAGTGGTGGGGGGCATATGGCTTTGGTTGGTGAAGAGCTGGCATCCGACGCAGCGTTGGAAAAGGTACTGTGCATCTGCTCGAGCCGTCGGCCAATAAAAACCTATACGGAAGGCCTTGCTAACAAGGGCCCGAGCTGTGGCCTGGTAACCACCGATACTGGCAAGAATTTCAGCCAAGAGCTGCCGCCTCTCTTCCTCGGAGATACATCTTTGAAGAACTCTGGTAGCACTTTTCTTGTAGAGCTCTCCGTCATGAACCTTGTAGGCCTTCGAACGCCGGACAATGCAGCGAGCCTCATTCTGATCCTCTGGGAGTTCTCTCCTATTAAGGTAGGCCAACAAGGGTTCAGTCCATGGGGCAATGGCTGCCTTGATGTGATGGGCCGACAGTGCTATTTCGGTGGCTGAGCCCCCGATAATATCGTTGTGTTCGGAATCTGGGGTTGTGTTCGGATCCGGACTGGTGTTGCTGCTCTCCCCTTGCCACACCACGAATGGCTTAAAAAGCCTTTCTAGGAAGATGTTAGGTGGGACGGGGTTGCGCTTAGCGCCGATGCAGGCAAGGACGTCCGCCACTTGATTACTTTCTCGAGCCCCTCGAACCGAGCCGACATTTTTAGGACGGCGTTGCGATAAGCCGCCATCTTCGGATCTTTGGCATCAAAATCTCCATTTATTTGAGATATTGTGAGGTTTGAGCTCCCGCGCACTTCCAGGAGTTGTATGCCCATGGAGATATCCATCCGGAGACCATGCAATAAGGCCTCGTATTCGGCTGCGTTATTGGAGTCTGTGTATAATGTTTGGAGCACGTACTGGACTACGTCTCCAGTGGGGGACGTTAAAATGACGCCCGCTCCTAATCCGGCCAGCATTTTGGAGCCATTGAAATACATAACCCAGTTGGAATATGTGCCGTACTATTTAGGGGGTTCGGCCTCTATTGATTCGGTGACGAAGTCTGCCAGTACTTGGGATTTGATGGCTCGATGCAGTTTGTATGTTATGTCGAATGGAAGGAGCTCAATAGCCCATTTGGCTATCCGGCCCATAGCATAGCGGTTGTTTATTATGTCATTGAGTGGTACTTCAGAAGCCACAGTGATAGAACATTCTTGAAAGTAGTGTTGTAGCTTCCGGGATGCCATGAAGACCGCGCATGCTATCTTTTGATAATGAGGGTACCGGGATTTGCATGGTGTGAGGACAGTGGATATGTAGTATACCGACTTCTGAAGCGGGAATTTGTGTCCGTCCTGCTCCCGCCTGGTGTGTTGCCGATATGTATAATAACATGGGTTCGCCGACATTCGGCGCGGCTAGGATTGGCTTGCTTGCAAGAAGGGTTTTTATTTCTTCCAGTCCGGCTGTTGCCGCATCCGTCCATTCGAAGTGATCGGTGCGCCGGAGGAGGCGATACAGTGGCAATGCCTTTTCTCCCAATCTGGAGATAAAGCGGCCTAGAGCTGCCACGCATCCTGCGAGTTTTTGGACCTGTTTAAGGTCCATTGGCGTAGCCAATTGTGACAAAGCTCGGATTTTGGCTGGATTTGCTTCAATTCCTCTATTGGAAACGGTGAAGCCTAGCAGCTTTCCAGCAGGGATGCCGAAAACACATTTTTCTGGATTGAGCTTGATGTCATATGCACGGAGGTTGTCGAATGTGAGATGTAAATCGTCTATTAGTGAATCGACGTGCCTAGTTTTAATGACAATGTCGTCCATGTATGCTTCAACTGTCTTGCCGATCTGTTTCTCCATGCATGTTTGAATCATGTGTTGGTAGGTGGCCCCGGCATTTTTGAGCCCGAAGGGCATGGTGTTGAAGCAGAATGGCTCATATGGGGTAATGAATGTCGTTGTGTCTTGATCGGACTCCTTCATTTTGATTTGATGGTATCCGGAATATGCGTCGAGGAAGAACAGTGAGTCGTGTCCTGCGGTGGCCTCAATGATATGGTCGATGTGGGGGAGGGGGAAGGGATCCTTAGGGTAGGCCTTATTGAGGTCTTTGAAATCGACGCACATGCACCAGGATTTATCCTTCTTTGGCACCATCATCAAGTTTGCTAGCTAGTCCGAGTGTTTTATTTCTCTAATGAATCTGGCCTCGATTAGCTTGGCTAGCTCCTCCCCCATAGCTTGACGTTTCAGTTCGGAAAAGCGCCGTAGTGTTTGCTTGACTGGTTTATATCCCTTCAATATATTGAGGCTGTGTTCGGCCAATCTGCGTGGGATTCCTAGCATATCCGAGGGGTGCCAGGCGAATATATCCCAATTATCGCGCAGAAACTCTCGTAGCGCGGCGTCGACCGTTGGGTCTAGTTGTGCCCCGATAGATGTTGTCTTCTTGGGGTCCGTTGGATGGACTTGGAATTTGACTATTTCTTTGCTGGTTTGAAGGAGGTGGATTTGGGTCATTTATCCAGCATTACAATGTCCCTATCCACCGTGGAGCGTAATGCGGTTAATTCTTCGGCCGCTAGGGCTTCAGATAATGTCTCAAGGGCCAAGGATGCGGTTTTATTTTCGACGCGGAGTGCTACGTCCGGATCACTGGCGAGAGTGATTATGTCGTTGGGCTCGGGAATCTTGAGCTTCATATACTCGTAGTGAGGTATAGCTTGGAAGCGTGTAAATGCATCTCACCCCAATAGGGCGTGATATCCACTGTTGAAAGGGGCCACTTGGAAGGTTAATTCTTCGGTCCGATAGTTCTCTGGTGTGCCGAATACCACGTCGAGCGTGATTTTTCCTGTGCATCGTGCCTCCCAACTAGGAATAATTCCTCGGGAGGTCATGCTACATTGCTCAATGCGGCTCCTGTCTATTTCCATTTTACTGAGTGTATCCTCGTAAATGAGGTTTTGTCTGCTACCGCCGTCCATGAGAACCTTGGTGAGCCAAAAGCCATCCACGATCAAACTGAGGACCAAGGCGGCTGGTGCCCGGACTGTCCTGAATTTTGGTTCATCATCGGCATTGAAAGTTATGGCCGTGTCATTCCAAGGGTTTGTTGCTGCAATTTGGCAAACTTCGGTGAGGTCGCGGAGTGCCCTTTTGCGCGTACTGTTTGAAGACCGTCAATACTCAGAGGTCGTCGTCTTCTAGGGGATATTGCTCTGGGTTGTTTTTGGTGAGGATATCCTCGCCGTTCTTGGCCACCTACCGGAGTATCCAACATGGTCTAAGGCTGTGGGTTGATATAGTATCCGGTGTTGCCTGTAACTTGCATGGTCCATCGAGCCATCCCACCAGAACAGTTCCGTGTCCCGTAACGGACTTATATTTCTTTACCATTGGGCCGGGCGTGCCACGAGGGTGCGTCCTTTTCACCAAAACGAGGGTTTGGGTCGAAACCGGCGGTTCCCAGTGAGCTGCCTGAGTTTTCCAGGCGCTTTCTGTTGCGCATTACTTTTATACTATGGTTGCTAAGTTTGCAAAGCGTGATATGCGACGACAGTTGATGGCGTTGAGGATTCCTTCATCCTTGCAATTGTTGCGGAATGCTGAGATCACGTCTTTGTCGCGGCAATCTTCAATCTTATCTTGGACAAGGAGGAGTCTGGCCCAGAAGTGAGACTGTTGTCGTATGCCCATGAGAGCGCTTATATCTGGGTGGGTGGGTAGTTTGAAATCCGAACCCTGACCCAATTTAGGATCCGGAGTTTGAAGAACTTCCGAACTTAGTAGTTCGGGCTCTAGGATGTCAACTGATTTTTTGGGCTTGTCTTCCGATTCTATGTTCGGAGGACAAGGCATGCCCTTCTGCAGGTAGGTGTCCGGCTCTTCAAGCTCGGAGATCAGAACGTAGTTCGTCCTCAATATAGAGGAAGAGTTGTCGTCTTGATCCTCTACTAGCGCTATTTGATGGGTGATCAGCGTAGTTTTAATTTCTCCCTGGTCGGGTTTAAGCCCAATCCGATCATAGTCTGTGGTGACCCCCAGGGTGGCGATACAATCCAGGAGCTCGTTTAAAGACGACAGCTCTGCCGGATCCATCTTCTTGGAGTATTTGGAGTCAACATGGAGGGGATTTTCAATGACCCGATAAGTCATCATCGGCTTAACGGCCGAACGGGCGGTCATGATGAAGCCGCCCACCCGGAGGGTTTAGCCTGGGGCTAGTGCTCCTCCGGAGGTGACATTGTCCTTGGGAACAAGGCGAGCCATCAATCCTATCTTTCGTCGTCATAGCGGAACTCTTAAAGAAAGCACCAATGTCGGTGTCAAAACCGGCGGATCTCGGGTAGGGGTTCCCGAACTGAGCGTCTATGGTCGATGGTAATAGGAGACAGGGGACACAATGTTTACCCAGGTTTGGGCCCTCTCTATGGAGGTAATACCCTACTTCCTGTTTGATTGATCTTGATGAATATGAGTATTACAAGAGTTGATCTACCACGAGGTTGTAATGGCTAATCCCTAAAAGTCTAGCCAGTCTGACTATGATTATGAGGATATTTGTCTATGGACCTAGCCCTCCGGTGTTTATAGACACCGGAGGGATCTAGGCTTACATAAGGTCAGTTACAGAGAAATGAATCTTCATATTTTGGACGCCATGCTTGCCTTCCATGCCAAGGAGAGTCTCATCCGGACACGGGTAGAGTCTTCGGTCTTTGTATCTTCATAGCCCATCAATCCGGCCTATGTCCAATAGGTCGGACGCACGAGGACCCTAAGGGAGTCCTGGACTAAGGGGTCCTCGGGCGTCCGTCCTGTTCGCCATGGGCCGGACCGGTGGGCTTTGAAGATACAAAGACCGAAGACTGCACCCGTGTCCGGATAGGACTCTCCTTGGCGTGGAAGGCAAGCTTAGCGACCAAATATGTAGATTCCTTTCTTGTAACTGACCTTGTGTAACCATAGATCCTCCCGGTGTCTATATAACCTGGAGGACTTAGTCCGAAGGAGAGACTCATGATCATAGCCATACAAGCTAGACCTCTAGGGTTTAGCTATTACAATCTCATGGTGGATCAACTCTTGTAATACTCATATTCATCAAGATCAATCAAGCAGGACGTAGGGTATTACCTCCATAGAGAGGGTACGAACCTGGGTAAAACATTGTGTCCCTTGTCTCCTGTTACCATCAACCTTAGATGCACAGTTTGGGACCCCCTACCCGAGATCCACCAGTTTTGACACCGACATTGATGCTTTCATTGAGAGTTCCACGGTGCCGTCTACGAAAGGGTTGATGGCTCGAATAATCGTCAAGGAAAATATCACCTCCAGAGGAGATCTGGCCTCAGGCCAGACCCTTCGGCTGGGTAGTTTTATCATGACCGCCCGTTTGGCCCTTGAGCCGACGATGATGACCTCTCGAGTCATCGAAAATCACCTCTGCATTGATTCTGGATACGCCAAACGGATGGATCCGATGGATTTATCATCTTTAAGAGAACTCCTAGATTGCATTGCCGGCTTGGGGGTCACTACAAACTATGGTCGGATTGGGCTTAAACCCGGCCAGAGAGAAATTAAATCACCACCGATCACCCACCAGATAGCGGTAGTCTAGGAGCAAGATAACTCTTCCTCTATATTCAGGACGAACTATGTTCGGATCTCCGACCTCGAGAAGCCGGACACCTACCGGCAGAAACGCACGCCTTGTCCTCCGAACATACAATCAGACGATAAGCTTCAAAAATCAGTTGATATCCTGGAGCTCGAACCACTAAGTCTGGAAGATCTTCGGACCCCGGACCCAAAATTGGGTCAGGGTTTGGATTTAATTCCACCCACCCGCCCAGAAATAAGCGATCTCTTGAGCACGCCGCAGCAATCTCAGGAAACGGTCCACTAATTTTGGGCAAGATTCCTCCTTGTCAGAAACAAGATCAAAGATTGCCGTGACGAAGACGCGATCTCAGCGTTTCGCAACAATTGCACGGACGAGGGAATCCTCAACGCCATCAACCGCCGTCACATATTACACTTTGTGGACTTGGAAACTATCGTGCAGAAGTACACAGCAATGGAAAGCACCTGGAAAACTCAGGCAGCATGGTGGGGACCAGCAGTCCCCACTCAACCCCTGTTCAGACAAAAAGGGCGCACCCTCATGGCACGCCGGGACAAATGGTAAAGAAACACAAGCCCGTTACGGGGCGCGGAACCATTCTAGAAGGATGGCTCGACGGGCCATGCAAAAGACACACAACACCGGATAGCATACCAACCCACAACCTTAGAGCATGTTGGATACTCCTGTAGGTGGCCAAGAGCGGTGAAGATATCCTCACCAGGAATACCCCAGAGCAACCCCCCCAGAAGACGACGACCTCAGAGTATTGATGGTCTTCGAGACATTTGCCTCAAACAATAGGCGCAAAAGGGCACTCCGCGGACTCGCCGAAGTCTGCCAGATTGCAACAATAAACCCTTGGAATGACACGGCGATAACCTTTAATGCTGGCGATGTGCCAAAATACAGGGCAGTCTGAGCACCAGCCGCCTTGGTCCTCAGCCCAATTGTGGATGGTTGTTGGCTCACCAAGGTTCTCATGGACGGAGACAATGGACTAAACCTCATCTATGAGGATACAATAGAAAAAATGGAAATAGACAGAAGCCGCATCGAGCAAAGTAACACGACCTTCCGAGGAATCATTCCCAGTCAGGAGCACGGTGTGTGGGAAAAATCACACTCGACGTGGTATTCGGCACACCAGAGAACTATCGGTCCGAAGAAATAACCTTCCAAGTGGCCCCTTTCAACAACGGATATCACGCCCTCTTAGGGCGAGATGCATTTACGCGCTTCCAAGCGGTACCCCATTATGGATACATGAAGCTTAAGATGCCTAGGACCAATGGTATAATCACTCTAGCCAGTGACCTAGACATAACACTCTGTGCCGAGAATAAAACCGCATCCCTGGCCCTCGAGGCATTATCTGAAGCCCTCACGGCCGAAGAATTAACCACGCTGCACTCCACGTTGGACAGGGACGATGTGGTCCTAGACGGACGACCCAAATCCACCTCCTTCAAACCGGCAGAAGAAATAATCAAATTCCAAGTCCATCCAATGGAACCCAAGAAGACAGCATCCTTTGGAGCACAACTAGACCCAACGGTTGACACCGTGCTACGAGAGTTCCTGTGTGAGAATTGGGATATATTCGCGTGGCACCCTTCTGATATGCCTGGAATCCCACGTGAGTCGGCCGAACACAGCCTTAATATATTGAAGGGATATAAACCGGTCAAGCAAACACTGCGGCGCTTTTCCGAACACAAACGTCAAGCTATGGGGGAGGAGCTAGCCAAGCTAATCGAGGTAGGATTCATTAGAGAAATAAAACATCTGGACTGGCTGGCAAACCTGGTGATGGTTCCAAAGAAAGACAAGTCCTGGCGCATGTGCGTCGATTTCAAAGACCTCAACGAGGCTTGCCCTAAGGATCCCTTCTCCCTCCCCCGCATTGACCAGATCATTGATGCTACCGCAGGACACGACTCATTATGCTTCCTTGACGCATATTCCGGATACCATCAAATTAAACTGAAGGAGTCCGATCAAGCTGCAACAGCATTCGTCACCCCATACGGGCCATTCTGCTTCAACACCATGCCCTTCGGTCTCAAGAACGCCGACACCACTTATCAACGCATGATCCAAACATGCCTGGAGAAACAGATCGGAAAGACAGTTGAAGCCTATGTGGATGACATCGTAATCAAGACAATGCATGTCGAAATACTAATAGACGACCTACGCCTCACATTTGACAACCTCCGCGCATATGACATTAAGCTCAATCCGGAAAAGTGTGTTTTTCGCGTCCCCGCAGGAAAGCTGTTGGGCTTCATCGTTTCCAATAGAGGAATTGAAGTAAATCCAGCCAAAATCTGAGCTCTGTCACAATTGGCCACGTCAACAGACCTTAAACAAGTCCAAAAATTCGCGGGTTGCGTGGCAGCTCTAAGCCGCTTTATCTCCAGATTGGGAGAAAAGGCACTGCCACTCTATCGCCTTCTACGGTGAACCGATCACTTTGAGTGGATGGACGCGACAACAGCCGGACTGGAAGAAATAAAAACCCTTCTAGCGGGCAACCCAATCCTGGCCACACCAAACATCAGCGAACCCATGTTGCTATACATATCAACAACACATCAGGTGGTGAGCAATGTACTCATCGTTGAACGAGAACAGGATGGACACAAATTCCCGCTTCAGAAGCCAGTATACTACGTATCCACTGTCCTTACACCGTGCAAATCCCGGTACACCCATTATCAAAAGATAGCCTACACGGTCTTCATGGCATCCCGAAAGCTACGACGCTACTTCCAGGAGTGTTCGATCACGGTGGCTTCCGAAGTACCACTCAACGACATACTAAACAACCGCGATGCCACAGGCCGGATTGCCAAATGGGCCATTGAGCTCCTCCCATTTGACATTACATATAAACCACGTCGAGCTATTAAATCCCAAGTACTGGCTGACTTCGTTGCCGAATGGACAGAGGCCGAACTCCCTGAAGATTATGGCACATATTCCAATTGGGTTATGTATTTCGACAGCTCCAAAATGCTGGCAAGACTAGGAGCGGGCGTCGTTTTAACATCCCCTACTGGAGACATCGTTCAGTATGTACTCCAAATACTATACACAGACTCCAATAATGCAGCCGAATACGAGGCCTTATTGCATGGTCTCCGGATGGCTGTCTCCATGGGCATAGAGCACCTGGAAGTGCGTGGGGACTCAAACCTCGCAATATCTCAAATAAATGGAGACTTTGATGCCAAAGACCCAAATATGGCAGCTTATCATAATTCCGTCCTAAAACTGTTGGCTCGGTTCGAGGGACTCGAGTTCCATCATGTGGCCCGAGAAAGTAATCAAGAGGCGGACGTTCTTGCTCGCATAGGCGCTAAGCGCGACCCCATCCCACCAAACATTTTTCTGGAAAGGCTTTTTAAGCCATCCGTGGTGTGGCAGGTGGAGGGCGGCAACACTAGTCCGGATCCGAACACAACCCCAGATTCCGAACACACCGATATTGTCATAGGCTCAACCACCGAAATAACACCATTGGCCCATCTCATTATGGCAGTCATTGCCCAATGGAACGAACCCTTCCTGGCGTACCTTAATCAGAAGGAGCTTCCCGAGGATCAGAATGAGGCCCGCTGCATTGTCCAGCGTTCGAAGGCCTACAAGGTTCATGACGGAGAGCTCTATAAGAAAAGCGCTACCGAAGTCCTTCAAAGATGTATCTCCGAAGAGGAGGGGCGACAACTTCTGGCTGAGATTCATGCAGGTCCTGGTGGGCACCACGCCGCAGCTCGGGCACTTGTTAGCAAGGCCTTCTGTACAGGGTTTTATTGGCCGATGGCTCGAGCAGATGCATAGGACCTTGTCCAATGTTGCGTCGGATGCCAACAAAAGCAATATGCCCTCCACTGCCTTACAAACAATCCCCATCACTTGGCCTTTTGTGGTTTGGGGACTCGATATGGTCGGGACCGTTAAAGAAGGAAGCCATAAGAGAAAGTATCTGCTGGTCATGGTGGATAAATTCACTAAGTGGATAGAGGCCAAAACAGTCAAAACGACCGAGGCGGGGCCGATAATAGATTTTATATCCGGCATGGTACACCGTTATGGTGTTCCACACAGCATCATCACCAATAATGGCTCCAATTTCACAGCCGATCAAGTGAAAACTTGGTGTGCTAATCTGGGCATTAAGCTCGATTACGCCTCTGTCTATCACCCGCATACAAACGGTCAAGTCGAACGGGCTAATGGTCTTATTATGAGCGGCATCAAACCTAGACTAGTGCGGTCTTTGAAAGAATCAGACAAGCACTGGGTGGAGGAACTTGACTCCGTACTCTGGGGGCTACGGACCATGCCCAACCGCACTACTGGATATACACCTTTCTTCATGGTGTATGGTGCGGAAGCAGTGTTACCCTGCGACATTATTCATGACTCACCTTGAGTGCGCATGTACGAAGAGAGAGAGAGGTCGAGCTTGATCGGCAGGACAGCTCAGATGCCCTGGAGGAGGAGCACGATGTCGCAAAAGCCCGTTCTACATTTTATCAACAACAGGCTCGCAGGTACCAAAGCAGAGAAGTGCGGGCCAAGACTTATAACGTTGGTGAAGTCGTTCTATGCCTATCAGAGAAGAAAAAGGACAAACTCAAGCCAAAGTGGGAGGGTCCCTTCATCACTTACGAAGTTCTCACTGGAGGAGCATACCACCTGCGTGATGCGTCAGACAATCACTTGGAGCCGAACCCCTGGAACGCGGCCAGACTCCGACAATTCTATGCCTAGCGCCGAACTCCGTGTTCATCTCCTTCCTCCTCTTATTAATGTTATTTTTTTCTCTTTTCGTTTTTTTCTCTCTTTTTGTTTTGCTATTTAGCCCTACGGCTTTAGTACGGCTAGACCGTGCTCCCCTGATGCATACATCTCCAAATATGTACGTCCATTATACCTGGGGGCTTTTTCTACTGAAGCTTGCTATTATTCTTCGAGCATCAAGCTCACCACATATGCGTTCTTCCCATATGTACCTTTTCTTCGCCATTATATGCATCGATATGACTTAAGTTTTGGCCAAGATGGGTTGCCTGGCTCCTCTGCTTATGCCCTACGTTCCCGTTAGTTCGGCTAGGGCATAAAGGGAGCACCTCTGCGATTGTTACTGCCGGGTCATCCGGATGTGTACCTCAGACTTGGTGAAGCCGAAAGCTAGTGTTCTTAAGGGAATATTCAGTCGGTGAATCAAAGACGTTTCTGCATTCACTCCATTATGAAACCCTAGAAGTTACTTACTCTACGATTTTTTAATCACAGTTCGGACATGCACATTAAACGCATGCACACCCAGGGAAAGGAACCCTTAACGTAACTATTCTCTCTGGAAGATGTTTCTTACATAATGTAATATAACATAACTAGCCAGATACACATTGTCTGTTCAAGCAACTATGACCCCTACGCCTGGTTCCCATTCATACCCCGGTATATTCTACTGCTAGGGTATTCAGAAACACTCTGCACCTTCGGGTCCAGAGGTCGAAGCGAAAAGGTCGGCCATGACAATTGTTTTTATAATCTAGCTAGAGTCATATATGTCAGGGAAAGTACATAGTCACTACAACTCAAAAATTTCCTTCTCTATGCCGTCCAGCAGGCGGTCTAATTTACAATCCTGCTGGGAATATTTGGCGGCTACCTCTACTTGGTCATATACTGAACTAATGGGAATTTCTTCCCCATTTGACACTAGCGGTCCAATTCGGGCCATGTGATTCGTATCCAGCTTGGTATACCGCGTTTTTACCATGGCCTAGGCCTCTCGCGCACCCTCTCGGCAGGCCGATATCTTCCATAGCCGGATACGCCGCCGCGCTCCCTTGAGCAACTCTACAAGCTTCTCCATACTCCCCGGAGGGCAGGCAAAATGCCATAAGGCCTTGGCTACACTCCGCATTGCCTGCCGAGCTTGCTCGTGCAACTGCGACAGCCCTTACAGAAGATCACTTGATGATCTGGACACCTCCTCTTCGGGACGGCCCGTCAACATACCTGCAATCATAGCTACATCAGCTAATTTAACCCCCAAACTGTTATAAGATAAATTCGGCCAAATACTGAATATGCCGCCTCGCAGCTTTTTGTTCTCCTTCAAGGAGTCGGCTAGCTAGCTGGGCTCGCACATCTTTCAGTTCTTTGCCCAGTTTGGTATTTGAATCCTTGAGTTTGTTTTTCTCCTCTCTGTCTCGGGTCAGAACATGCTCTCCTATGGCATGTTGTCTCTTCACCTCTTTTTTGCTCATTTGAGCGGCCTTCAGTTCCTCTCCTAGTTGGTACGATGACCCTGTTACGAGACAAGCAGCAGTTGCAATACAGCTGGCGTATAACTTTTTGTTTCTCGATCGAGGGAAATATTACCAGAGGACGCCTTCTTTAACTTTTCTAGTTCGGTGGTAGCAGCAGTTAGCTGTGTCTGGCACCGCTCCAGCTATTGGGCTAGCAGGCCGTTCTTCTCTGTGACAACCTGGTTATACAATGATCCTTAAAACATTTGTCCCAACTACTTCAAGTATCGGGGGCTACGGGCATATGGTTATCAAATTCGGACAAGGTAAACTTACCTGCACATCTTTCAAGTATTGCTCGGTCGCTCTGTTAAACCCATCTCGAGCAGCTCGGATGTATGCACCATACCAGCAGAGCTGAAGGCACCGAATGCCTCTTTTAAGAAGCGGGGATTTCGTAAAACGGCCCTCCGGCGCCGGTGATTCATGGCGATCTCCACTTCCGAATTGGTGACGAACATATTTTCTGAACCCTCGGCAGAAGGACAGTCCGGTGCCACTCCCATATCAGGCCTCGTCTCTTCGGCTGGGACCGAATCTTGGTTATCAGGAGTATGACCGGCCGGATCCCTAGACACACTCTGGTGGATACTTTTCCTACTGGAATACGGCGAGTGGCATTTCAGTTGGATGTGATGATCAGAACTGGTATTCTTGAAAAGAAAAGCCTTACCTCTTTGATGAGGGTTCTGCCATGCTATCATTGGCCCTCCTCTTCGAAGATGTGCCAGGCGCAAGCACTGCTCTCCTCGGAGACACTTCTGGTGCATGTTGTGGTACTAAGCGTCTCCCCTTCGAAACACGGAATAGTGTGGTGGGTGAGGCATAGTAAGGGAACTCTCTAGAACAAAGTACCGGCCAAAATTACTTACGTGCGAAGCAGGAAGGAGGCTGGGGTAATCGGCGATGATAGGTACATCTGTGCCGTCATAGCTCGTCTGATAAAAAACTCCATCTTTGAGCTCCACGAATATGTACGGATATTCCTCATATCCGGGGTCAAGATCCCGATTGTGATTCTCCGGCTGAGGGGCAGGGTCATCGATCCCCTCGACAGCCTTTCTCCTTAAAAAATAATTCAGGGAGAGGAGTCGAATAGTGGAATTAGAGCTTACCCAGTGAGGAGGGTTGTACATGGAAAACCCGTCTCGATATTGGAGACGTGTGAACTCCTGCTCCCCTTTATACAGTTCGGCCAATATTTTGGCCAGAGCGGCAGGAGTCTTCGGGCCCTTCCGACCGCAGCAGGAGGCGTCGTCTTCCCCATTGTAATGCCACATGGGTAGCCCTCTATATTGGAGTGGTTGGACCCCCCGCATTATGGAGACCTCCATTACCTCGACTATTGACAATCCGGACTGGGTGAGCATCTTAATCTTACCCAGCAGCAGACTGATCTCTGAGCTATCCTCTTCCTCGAGGCTCCGAGGATGCCAGCTATGGTGTTTCTTTAACGGAGCACTTGAAAATTTGGGGAGGCCCATCCGGACTGGATCTGGAAGTATGATGTCCTCAATGTAAAACCATTCAGAGGTCCACTCTGCGGAAGCTTTATTCGGTGTGCCAGATAGGTATCCGGTCTCAGCAATGCGCCATATTTCGGCCCCGCCCACTTCAAATATCGATCCCTCATGGTTGCGCAGGACAAGACAAAACAACCTTCTCCACAGATGAAAATGGGCCTCACAACCTAGGAATAGTTTGCATAAAGCGACATATCCCGCAATGTGGAGGATGGAGGATGGGGTAAAATTGTATAGCTGGAGGCCATAATACTCTAGAAGCCCTCGGAGGAATGGGTGAATTGGAAATCCCATGCCCCTCAGCAGATAGGGGACGAATGTAACACCCCTGATGTAATTTACCTTATTTGTACTCCAACTCTTGCCGTTTTCGGCACTAAGTTATTTTATTTCCTCGTTGTCGGGTTTTTTCCTTCGTGTGCTTTTGTCTTTGTCATGCATCTCATATCATGTCATCATGTGCATTGCATTTGCATACATGTTCGTCTCATGCATCCGAGCATTTTCCCCGTTGTCCGTTTTGCATTCCGGCGCTCCTATGTCCTCCGGTGCCCCGTTCTACCTCTTTTCGTGTGCGGGTGTTAAACGTTTTTGGATTGGACCGAGACTTGCCATGCGGCCTTGGTTCACTACCGGTAGATCGCCTATCAAGTTTCGTACCATTTGGACTTCGTTTGATACTCCAACGGTTAACCGAGGGACCAAAAAGGCCTCGTGTGTGTTGCAGCCCAACACCCTTTCAAATTGGCCCAAAACCCACCTAAACCCATGCCATCATCTAGAGCGTTCGATCACGATCGCGTGGCCGCAAACCGCACCTCATTTGGAGCTTCCTAGCTCCCTCTGCCTCTATAAATAGAACCCCCATTCGAAATTACGGGTATTCTCCTACCCTAACCCTAGTCTCTTTCGTCCCCCGCCGCCGCCGGACAAAATCCCACAGACGGACATGTCCGGCTAGCTGCCGCCGCCACGTGTCACACCCCTGTTGGCCCGGCCGCATCCCCCGCCGCCGGCCCGCCGAAGCCCGTGGCGGGCCCTCCCGCGCCGCCTCCCGGGCCGCGCCCCACGCCGCCAGCCGCTTTCCCGCGCCGCCCCGCTGCCCGCGCCGGCGACCACCCGCGCCGCCCGCCATTGCTGGACTCCGCCATAGCGCCCACCTCGCCGTCACTCGCTCCCGTGGCCACCGCGCCGTGCCCTAAGGACGCCCACCTCGCCGTCCGGCCTCCTCCACCGCGGCCTCCGCCTCCCACACGCCGGCGAGCGCCGCCAAGTCCGGCCGCCGTCGCCCCGAACTCCGGTCATCCTCGGGCCGCACACCGCTACAGTGCTGACCTCGATCCGATCTGGATCTGGACTCGTTTGGGTTGACATTTTCGTCCCTAACCCTAGCATTTTTGCATTCTTCCACATGCCATCACTCTGCATCCGTGGCTCCGATTCGTGTGTGTAGAATATCAAAATGTTCGCCTCGACGAGTACATCATTTCATCTCGTTGCATCATTTTCATTTGAGCTAATCTTGATGCTCGAAATGCTGTTGGAAGAGGGCTATGTGATGATAATTTCAGATCTGTTTCAGCAAATGCACTTTTGTCATTTTTGTCATGATTAATGTGTGCATGCTATGATTCTGAGCTCTACATGTGTTTTGAAGAATGCCAAGCCATATTTACAGGGGTGTATGGTGTGTATTTTTGTGATCTTTGTGGTGACTAGCATAAGCATGCAAAGTAGCTTACTCAATGATGCTGATTTCAGGGACTTAGAATTTCACTAAGTCCTTGCCCTGTCTTTATTTTTATGCCATATGTTCATGTTGTTTCCTAGTGATCCGTGCCTCTTTTGAGGATGATCAGTAATGATGTTTTGTAGATAATTTTGTGCTCTATCCATCCATGTCTTTGTTTGCAATTATGGAGCACCCTAGCTTGAGTCAATCGAGCTCTACTTTTGCTATAAAATGTTCCTGGCAGATTGTTAACATGTTTAGCAATTTTGCCGAGCTTGTTGTTGTTGATCCATGCATGCTATGTTGTTGTTCTTGCCATGTATAGCTTCTATGACATGTCTATTTTCTGGGTGTATGCTTAATTTGTCATGCAATGCCTCGTAGTGAGTGCATCCAGCTCGTAAACATGCCTACTTGATGTCTGTTTTGCTATGCTCCAGTTTTTCACCAAGTCTGTATCTGTTTATGTTTTTGTTATGTTCACATGCTTGCAATTGTATTTTCTGATCCCATTTGGCTCATGGTCACTAAGGGACTTTTGTCACATGCTTAGAGTAGCTTCATACCATGCCTTGATTTGCCATGATATGTTCTCGTAGCATGTAGTTATCGTGCCCTAAACATTGCTTCCTCATGATAAATTCCTGACATGCTGTTAATTTCACTAAGTCTGAAACCTGTTATCTTTTGCACTTTTGCCATGCTTGCTTGAACCTGTTATTGAGTGAATTAGCCGTAGCTCAGTGTTCATATTTTGTCAAGCATTATGAGTGAATCCCTGCCATGTACTTTGTTGCCATGTTTGAGTATATTAGCTTATTTATCTTGATGCATTTAGGAGTCTACTTCCTGTTTGTCGCAGACCGGTGCCATATTTGTTTTGCTTGCCATTTCCAAACCGTGCATCCGATTCCGGTGATCTTTATATCGATTTCAACCAAAATCACATCCCCTTTCCAGTGGCACTCTTGGATTTCCATGTTGAGGCCATGTTCAATCATTCTTTTCCAAATCATGCATATGCATGACATATCGCATCCCGCATATCATACCATGTTTGCATCATGTTGCTTGAGATTTGCACATGGTTGATTGTGTTCCTTTTTGTTTGTTGTTCTTGCTTGGGTAGAGCCAGGAGACGAGTACGTGAACAAGGAGCCCGTTGTGTACGCTTACAAGGATCAAGGCAACTCTGAGAACTTTGCAGGCAAGATGACCATACCCTCGAAATCACTTCTATCTTTGCTTGCTAGATGCTCGCTCTTTTGCTATGCCTATGCCGCGATACCTACCACTTGCTTATCATGCCTTCCATATTGTTAAGCCAAGCCTCTAACCCACCTTGTCCTAGCAAACCGTTGTTTGGCTATGTTACCGCTTTGCTCAGCCCCTCTTATAGCGTTGCTAGTTGCAGGTGAATATTGGAGATCGTTCTTTGTTGGAACATGTTTATTGTTGGGATATCATAATATTATCTTGTGTATCTTAATGCACCTATATACTTGGTAAAGGGTGGAAGGCTCAGCCTTATGCCTGGTGTTTTGTTCCACTCTTGCCGCCCTAGTTTCCGTCATATCGGTGTTATGTTCCCGGATTTTGCGTTCCTTACGCGGTTGGGTTATAATGGGAACCCCTTGACAATTCGCCTCGAATAAAACTCCTCCAGCAATGCCCAACATTGGTTTTACCATTCGCCACCTAGCCTCTTTTTCCATTGGGTTTCCGGAGCCCAAGGGTCATCTTTATTAAACCCCCCGGGCCAGTGCTCCTCTGAGTGTTGGTCCAAACTGAGTTGCCTGCGGGGCCACCTCGGGGAAACTTGAGGGTTGGTTTTACTCGTAGCTAGTCTCATCTGAGTGTGCCCTAAGAAACGAGATATGTGCAGCTCCTATCGGGATTTGTCGGCACATTCGGGCGGTGTTGCTGGACTTGTTTTACCATTGTCGAGGATGGCTTGTAACCGGGATACCGAGTCTGATCGGATTGTCTTGGGAGAAGGAATATCCTTCGTTGACCATGAGAGCTTGTGATGGGATAAGTTGGGACTCCCCTGCAGGGATTTGAACTTTTGAAAGCCGTGCTCGCGGTTATGGGCAGATGGGAATTTGTTAATGTCCGGTTGTAGATAACCTGAAACTTAACTTAATTAAAATGCACCAACCGCGTGTGTAACCGTGATGGTCTCTTCTCAGAGGAGTCCGGGAGGTGAACACGGTGATGGAGTAATGCTTGACGTAGGTTGTTCTAGGATCACTTCTTGATCATAGTTTGTCACTCGTGCCTTTGCCTTCTCTTCTCGCTCTCTTTTGCGAATATGTTAGCCACCATATATGCTAGTCGCTTGCTGCAGCTCCGCATCATACCTTTACCCTGCCTATAAGCTTAAATAGTCTTGATCGCGAGGGTGTGAGATTGCTGAGTCCCCGTGACTCACAGATTTCCTTCCAAAACCAGATGCAGGGACCGATGATGACGCTCCAGATGATATGACCGAGCTCAAGTGGGAGTTCGATGAAGACTCTAGTCGTTACTACGTGTCTTTCCCAGATGATCAGTAGTGGTGCCCGGTTGGGGCGATCGGGGACTATGTTGCATTTGGGGTTTTTCTCCATTTTGGTTCCGTAGTCGGACCTTGAGTGTATCTGGATGAATGTAATGTTATTTATGCTATTTGTGTGATGTGGCGAGTGTAAGCCAACTATGTATCTTTTCCCTTATTGTATTACATGGGTTGTTTGCGAAGATTACCTCACTTGCGACATTGCTTTCAATGCGGTTATGCCTCTAAGTCGTGCTTCGACACATGGGAGATATAGCCGCATCGAGGGCGTTACAAGTTGGTAATCAGAGCCTTCCCCGACCTTAGGAGCCCCCTGCTTGATCGAATCATTGTCGCTGTTGAGTCTAGAAAAATGTTTTGAGTCATTTAGGATTATATATATCGGAGAGTAGGACTTCTTTTTACTCCTCAGTCCCTTCGTCGCTCTGGTGAGCCATCCTGATGTAGAGTTTTGACTCTTCTCTTCTCAAATTTCACTAAAAAAAATTTAGGATCACGCGGGTATCTTGGAATCGTTCCGATGGTTTTGTGACGAGAACATTGTTCTTGGTGCCTCCTGACATTTAGGGGTTGTGGCAGTGTCCCGGGGAGTTGAGCTCCGAGGTGTTGTTGTCACAATTTTATCATTGAGATTCTGGAATACCTGAGTTTCGCCGACTTCGAAAATATCTTTTATGAAGTTGTTGGTGAAATAACCTCGACACCACCCAGTACTAGGCGGGAGTTCAGGAGTATTGCCATAACTCGTATAACGGATGCTTTTTGAAGGTTGAGGTAAATGATTTCCGAAGGTTTCTTGGTTATGTGTTGAAGGATGGATACAGTTGGATGTAGGATTTGCTAGCTTTGGGTGAGATATTATGCTTCCCCTGTATCCCCAACACCTGATTCCATAACCGGAAAGGTTCGGGAGTTTCATAGGTGGGAATTCTTGTAGCTCTAGTTCTTCTTCCGCGGATATTTGGTTTGGGATTGGGTAATCCTTACCAAGTATTTGCTCTTGTCCATACCTTGTTGTTTTATTCTTCTACCTCTTTCTAAGTGGCTTCTCAATTTATGGAAATGTGACCATTTCAATTGGAATGCATTCGTTCATTTTGTTCAGATGTGAAATCTATATGTGCAATTTCGATCCATTTGATTCAGCTTAAATATTTGTCTGTCAAGATGCTAACGAATGTCACCCTCTTCAGGATGGCTCCTGCTAAGGGTCAGAATCAGAATCAGGATCCGCCACCACCACCTCCACCTCAGGAGGCATGGCAAGCTGTGATGGCGGCTACCAATGCAAACACGCAACTGATCATGCAAATTCTGTCAGAGCGCAACCAAGGGAATCATGGCCATGGCAACAATCAGAATCATTTTGCTACACTCAACCAGTTCCTCGCTAACCAGCCAAAGACCTTCATCAACTGTGTCGAGGCCTCAGACGCTGATGATTGGCTCGTGGATATTGGCAAGCATTTCGAGTGCAGTAACGTCAGGCCTGAGGACTTTGTCAAGTTTGCTTCCTTCCAACTCAAAGACCAAGCTGCAGAATGGTTTCAGCAATACAAAGATTCAAGAGGAGGTCGTGTGATTAGCTAGGATGAATTCCTTCAAGACTTCAAAGCTCATCACATTCCTCAGAGTGTTGTTGAAAGCAAGCGTGAGGAATTCTGCAACTTGAAGCAAGGCAGCCTGTCTGTTTACCAGTATAACATCATGTTCCAAAAGCTCACTCGCTTCGCCAAGTAGGACGCCCCTAACGAGAAGAGCATGATTTATCAGTTCAGGGGTGGCCTCAGAGAAGATCTTCGACTTGCTCTCGTGTTTTTCGAGCCTCGGAAGTACGATGAGTTTTATAACTTGGCACTGAAACAAGAGACTGCTCAACTCAAGTGCGATGCTTCCAAGAAGCGAGTCAGAGATGCAACTCCTTCTTCCTCAACTCAAGTGGCTTCTAAGCAGCAAAAGTATTGGCTGCCTCCTCCTCCATTCCACCAGCCTTATCAGCAGAAGAGTAAAGGTGGCAGTGGATCTTCCCACCCACCCAACCCAGGCTTTCAGAACAAGACTTCGTCTCAAGCTCCAAGATCAAGTGCTCCGTATAACCGTCCGCTCTCGGAGGTCACATGCAACAAGTGTCAGCAGAAGGGTCACTATTCCAACAAATGCTTCAATCAGAGGCGTCTTCCTCCTCCTCCTCCTCCTGTGAGATCTGCTAGTACCCCAGTGGTCAAGCATAACCCCAAGAACGCGAAGGTCAACATGACGAATGCAGCTCACGTAGAGGACTCATCAAATGTCATCATGGGTAACCTTCCTGTTAACGATATTCCAGCAAAAGTTCTTTTTGACTCTGGTGCATCGCATTCTTTCATGTCATTCCCATTTGCATCGGAGCCCAACTTTGGCACTAAGGCATTACCTAAAGCATTGCAAGTTGTTTCTCCGGCTAAGCGTTTGAGATCTAGCATGAT